>NW_010136125.1:0-43122 GCF_000699245.1 Pterocles gutturalis | reverse complement strand
GAAAATAATTAATAATAATACTGGGAATAAGTTCTTTGCTTTAAAGTCAGTAGGAGTCTGTTGTCTTTAACAGGTTCAGAGCAATACTTCAGAGAAACGGTGAAAAACACGGTTTCTTAAACTCTGAATCTACAGGGATGTACTTGCCTAAATTTATACAAGTAGCTAGTCTCACTGGAAACCCTCCTAAATCTGAGCAGGTGTGGAAGCATTTGCAGAAGAAGCCCTCAGTTTGGTTACATCTGATTCATCTGAAATCATTAAAAAAAGGGTTCTTGAACTTTCTCTAAAATTTTAGAAGTCTCTGTGAGTACTGAATGAAATTTAAGGTCAGTTCTCATTTTAGCTGAAACTAGTTTAGCTTTCCTTAATGAGAAGAGTGTTTTGTTTTCAAAATAATAATTTCAATGGAAAGTGTTAGGGAGTTTTAATGGGATATACTTTCTAATAAACAGCAGTAACACTGATTTTATAGTGCCTTTCATTGTAGGGTTTAAAAGTGGCTCATGACTCTTTTAGTCTCACATCACCCTAAGCGGAACGGTATCATTGTGCTTGTTTTGCAGACAAGAGACTAAAATAGAGAGACTGTGTGAGTTGTGGAAAAGAAAATATTGAATAGAGTCCACAGTGTTAATGGCTATTCACAGACTTATTCTCACCCATAAATTTCCTCTCCCGTGCTTACTAGCCATGTTCCTTTGAATATACTCTTATGACTGACAACTAATACCTTTGTGGAGATAACCATACCTCTGATTTAGCAAACTATTCCCAGTAAGAAAATGCTTGCTCATAGCCTCCCTTTCTCATTGTTTTAAACAGATCACAAATGTGCTCAAAGCCAACCCCATTGAATCATAGAATGGCCTGGGTTGAAAAGGACCTTAAAGATCATTTAGTTTCAACCCCCCTGCTGTGGGCAGGGTTGCCAACCACTAGAGCAGGCTACCCAGGGCCCCAGCCAGCCTGGTCTTGAATGCCTCCAGGGATGGGGCATCCACGACCTCCCTGGGCAACCTGTTCCAGTGTGCCACCACCCTCTGTGTGAAAAATGCTTAAGTGCTTTTTGATTCAGGCCCTATTTGAACACTGAAGAAGAAATCAGGTAGACAAAGGGCTAAGTTTTATTTTCTGAATGGAGAAAAACAAAACCCATGTTTACTGGGTTCACTGGGCACAGACATTTGCAGATAGATTAATGTAAATGTATGCAAAATGATTAAGTGTCCATTTTATGTAACAGTAATAAAGCAGAATTCAGATCTCTTGTTTTTGTCTAACAGAAAATACATTTCTATTGTTTTAAATTGACATGTTTTATGCTAAAGTTTTACATTCTTTATCTGAAATATTTTTTCTGCTTGTTTTCAGACTCCGAAACTGTTACAAGCCAAAGGCTGGGCTGAGAATTCTGAATAGTGCATATATTTTTCTTCTTCACACAGATGCTTCATTATAGTATATGACATTTTATAAAGACAGTTATGTAGTTGTATACAAATTTAATTTAATTTCTAATAGACCTTGCTGTATACTGACCAAGCTTGCATAAAATATCATTTAATTACACAAAGAACAGATATTAGTTACTTCACAATGATCTTATTCTAAACTTGCAATTACTCTGATTAAAAAATAAACAAAACCACATTTGATAATTTGAAAATAAATGTATTCACAAAGTCCACTGAAGACTTAAGTAATTGTCAGTATGTTTGACCACCAAAATTAACAGATGGTTACTGTAGCAAAAGAGAGTATTTTAAGCAACTAATTCCAGTTAAAAAATAAAAAACCTCACATTTTTCACTTTATACTGTTGGAGGTTATAGTGGCATGTTTGATTAATGAGCTGTTTTATTGGTGATGCAAATAATGTGTAATGTCATAAGGCCCATGTGTTGTAGATTAGAGAGGTATTAAACTTACCTTGGCACAAAGTGAAAAATCTAAAATATCCCTCTGGTAAAATATATCATTCTAGAGGAAAAGGCATGTGGCATTGCTTGTATTTATGCTTTTGATAAATTACATGTCATGTTTACTTAATTTAAGTATCCAATCAAAACTATTCTTTTTCATACTTTCGCTTCTCTTTATTTGTCAGATTCCTACTGCAAGTTGTGTTTGCAGTAGTCAGCAACTGTGTGTGAAACCAGACTTTATGTCACCTGACAGTTATAGACAAAGACATGAAGGAAGACAGCAGTGTCTAATTTTTCATAAAATAATCTCATTATTATTGCCATTTATCTAGAATGGTGCAAACTACAACAGAATGAGGAAGGCATGTGCATGCAGGAAGCACTGTGAGAAGTATCCTCAGCAAAGCCCCAAGCCACACAACAGAAATTCAGCTGGTTCTATATTGCATGGGAAACCTGAACCACAGGTCTGGGTCTATTTAAAGATCCACTGAGATTCTGGGACTTTTGGGTAAAGTTTATTTGGGAAATGATTGCCTGACTATGAATCTATCTGCAAACTGTATATAAAAACCCAGTGTTTTAGGTTGAATTTTACTCTGAGGTTTTGAATTCTGTTGACACGGAATGGTAGACTGGGAATCAGAAGGTGCACTGGAGCTCTGTGTGCACTGCAATGCCATGAAACTGCCAAGTTTCATGCTGTTCTCTCCAGGTCTATACCTGACCTGGAACAAAATCTGGCTCTCAGGAGTATTTGTATACTTGTTCCATGGCCAAAAATGGCTACTTCTTCTGGTGATAAAATTCCAGTTAGAACTGCCCCTCAGATGAACACAACTGTCTCCTCTTCAAATTTCATCTTTTCCTGCCAGTAAAGTAAGCTTGATTCTTCTTCCTTTGTTTTTTTTCCCTAAACTTCTGTTGGCTTTGGTAACCTGGGAAATGCTTTCTTATTGATTGTGACATCCAGATGGGATGTCTTCTGCCACTACATTACAACCTTCAACTACCAAGGCAAAATACACCAGCACATGAGACTATGCAGCCCATTTCTAGAATTTTTGCTCAGAGGCATGTGAAAACAACCAGCCATCTCTCTTTATTTAGAGAAAAATGTAAACAGTTGTCATTTCCTACAGAAAAAGTCACTTCTGAATGAAGAGGAAGTAGAACTTCAAATCTTTAATGTACCTCACCAATATTTTTTATACTTATGTTATTCTCCAGTACCGTGACCATGAAAAAAGAGCTCTAGAAAAGCTGACAGTTTTGATCTAGTAACTACAGTGATTCTTCTTTGAGGGAAGGAACACTGTACCAAAATTTAGCCTGTGGATTCAGCTAAAAATGAGCCCTTCACTAAAGAGTGGAGTCGCAGTTCACACCACAGAGACATAAATCATCTCTGCTTTGCCATCTTGGTCAGCAGCATTCCAAGGAGGAAATCCTTCAGTCTGCATGTGAGATCAGTGCTCTTGTCTCTCTCAGGTTTCCTCTGAGGCTGTGTAGTGTTAGCTTCTCCTGAGACCCACTGGCAAAAATTGGCCTGTGCTCTAGCTTTTTCAGGCAGAGAAATTGTTGGGTGGTATAACCTTGGCCTGAATTCAGTTCCTTGAAATTTCCTTCTTCCAGGAGTGCTGGTTCCACCACTCTCTTTACAGCACACACTCATCTGGAAATGATCACTGGGCCCTGGTCTTGCAAACACTTACGCATGTGCTGCACTGTACTATAGCAGATTGCTTCAAGGATATCAGTGGGTCTGTTTGAAAGATTAAGAATGTGTGTAGGTGTTGACAGTATTTGGACCCTAGACACCACAAGAGGATGTTAAAACACCAAGGTGGCGGTGGTGGTGGGGAATGCAGAGAGAAAGGGCTTCCTTAGACAGAGATTCTGTTTACATGCAAATGTGTTTAAAAATTAAAATTTAAAAAAAGAGAAGAAATATACTGAAAAAGTATTTTATGGTAAGTCAGCCTTTCTCCCTAGGATGGCTCTTATCATTTTCCAGAAGGATACAGCCATGTATTAAGCACAGGATTAGTTTTCTCATCTTGGTAGTATTGTGACAGTTTTAAAAAAAACCTCCCATAACTAATGTAGCCTCCATACATTACACAGTGATCATGTCCAAAGAATAGGCATTGACAGCTTTGAAATAATTATGTAAATTTACCTAGGGTCCTATTTAAATGCACATTTTTCAGACTCACAATCAAAAGAAAGAAAACACCTTCAAACAACCCTTAGTGATTGCTGAGGAAGCTATACCTATATGCCTACATTAAACCTAGCACAATATGCTATAAAAACCTCATTACACAGCCAAGCTGTCTTTGTATCAGCATTAAATGTGCTTCCATACACAGTCTGTAAATTACACACTTATAAATTACTCATTTATAATAGCTGCAGGCTGACGGCTACAGTGAAAATTGTACTTTTTTTTTTTTTTAGACTTGGCTTTTTTTGATGTGGTTTTTGCTTACCTGAACACCTGATGATCCTCAACTGCCTGTTAATGTAAGGCAAAAAAAATTATAAGGAAATACTCCTGATACACCTCTTTTTCATTATTAATTCTACAATAATCAACAATGCTGCAAACTGGAATTTGTAGTGACAGACATACATGATCATATCTTTCTTCAGCATATTTCTGCTGGGGTTAGCATTGAATAGTTATTGATAGGTCGATAATGTAACACTCAGAAAACCTGTTACAATAGCTCAGAAGGGCAAAAGACATTATACTGCTTGCTTTTTCTTCATGAGGAATCATAACATGCATCCAGCTCCTTGGAACTGCTGGGATCAGGGTTCCTTGACAACAAACTGGGTAGGTTTACAGGCATATTAATCTTATTCTTATCTACAAGATACCTTCCTGTATGGTTTGGCATCCTTCACCCAGATCTTCTGGTCCATCTGTGAAAAAATCCTGCCTTCAGATTGACCCATCTTCCAGGAGACCTCCCTCTGCAGCTACCCTTAAGCTAGTCTGTCAAAACTATGATGGAGATGCCATGATACTATCCCCCTTTGGGAGTCCACTCTGGCATATGCCATTGAGTCCACTCTGACATATGCCATTGTACTTCTTTGTCTCTCTCTCTCTCTCTCTTTTTTTTTTCTTTTTTTTTTTTTTTTTTTTTTTTTTTTTTGTTATGATATGCTGGCTTTGGTAATGAAGCTGGTAGGAACATCTTTCACTAGATAAAGAATACATATATCTGTGTGCATGCACACACAAATACACAGCCTTCAGAAGACTCATGAAAACTGTACATAAGAAAGCTGAAGTGCTGCCGTCACAGCTATCAGTAAGGCTGCAGTCACATACTCTCGCAGCTAATGAGAGAGTGCCACTCACTTCAGTGGGCTCTAGATCAGAGTCGTGATGCCATGTAATGCATGCAATGGGCTGCAATTCAAAACACTCTGATGTTGTAAGATGTTAAAAGCAGAAGATACTGTAACAAAGAACAAAATAAGATACTGTTTCCCGTAATAATCATATCGTGTGTCACAGCCTATTTGTATAATATGATGGGAAGCTTGATTAGAATGAAAACTTTCACATTTTAAGTCCACAAGAACCTATCATGTCCAGCTAACCTTACCTCCTGGGTAATGTAGGCAGCAGAATGCCACCCATTAACTCTCACATTGTGAGCACAAGCTGTGGCAGAGATACAGCTATATCTTTGACCTTGATTTAAATATTCAGGTCATAGAGAATCTACCACCTGCCTTAGTCTTGTTCCAGTGCTTGATTAGTTTCGTTGCACACCCATTTTGTAGCAGGAATCTTCCAGCTTGGTTATGTTTCTAGTCAGGGACTATCACGTGATGGCAAAGATGCTTGTAGACAAGAATGAAGTATTCGGTAATTAAGTTTGAGATGATTTGAGCTCCTTAGGCCTTTCATTGTGAGGGATGATCCCTCTGAAATATTTTCAGAATTTTCCTAAATGGAAGGAGAAAAGGAGGTCTCTCCATTGCCATGTACTAAGGAGAAAAAATAAAGTGAGAAAATGCTCGAGGAGGAAGCTAGTCAAAGAGAAGCTGAACGAAGATGGAATGACTGATGGAAGTCTGAGGAGATTGTATGTGAGGTATAACTCCACATTTTTCAAGGACTAGGTCCACTTGCATGGACATCTCAAGGAGACAAATACATTATTCCACTTATTTTCTGTGGGGCTTTCAATTGTTTTGATTTTTATTAAACACGCTGCAACTCTGTACTACCTGGGAATTTGTAATCCGTAAATACTCTAATTTTAGTGGGAGGCATTTCTTAGAATGACCTTTTTTTCTCACAAGTACTTGGAGAAAGCAGAAGTCAAATTCATATTTGAACCCTTTGACTTGGAAATTAGCTTTAAAAAGTTATAGGAATTGATTAGGAAAATGGAAATGTACAGTGTGACTAATGTTTCTCATCAGAAGTGTTGCACTGCCTTTTCAGTCAGTAAATACTCATACAAAGTGTTCAGAAAGCAAAGACACACGAAACTAACAAAAGCTCCAAATTAGCAAGATCGTTTCAAACAGACCAAAAGGTAACCTGCAGTTAGACTTAGAATTTGCTGGAAATAGTGAGTTGTTCATTTGACCCTAGTGTCCACCCATAATGAACTGCAACTCTTGGAAACATGCCTCAATATACATTGGGCTATTTGTGTAAAAGTAAAACCTGAGATGACTTATCTAGGGCTATATTTATCAGAGTTATTCCCCACTTGTGATCATGTATCTTTAAGTAATGTTTTCTGGACCTTATAATTATCATATAGACAGAGGGTTCTTGAAAAAGCGGGCTCATGTTCAGATCCAGGACTGCCTCAGTCAGACCTTTACAGTTTGATGTTTGCACTGTAAAATCCAGATGCTTTGCTTTTATTGTACAATTTATATTGGACATTTGCTGCAATGGCCTCTCACACCCTCCACTCCCATTTTTATGTTCATATTGAGAATGACTCCAGTTTTTCTTTAAATGTGTCCAGCTACACAGCCTCTAGTTATTGTCTTTGTTCTCTTTTTATTGCTGCATTCAATCATTCTTTCTCACAAACATTCTCTCTTTTGTAATCTAACTTTGAATTACACCTCTCTTCCCCAGTTGTTGGCACTCGTTTTCTAGCACAATTTAGTTATTTCTTACCTAGTAAATATCAGTAACTGAATGCTTATTATAATTTTTTCCCCTTTGTCTGTGTGCATGTGGTGGTGCATGAGGGGAGGGGGTAATGTGTTATTTTTTAAGGTGCCTTTTGTGAAAGGAATGGATTTTTGTAGCTCCTCCAGTCAAGAGCTCTTTTTGTTTCTCAGGTCACCAATGGAGAGATTGGAGGAAAGTGATTGAAAAACAAATTCTGAAGCTCTCCACTACCTATAAGAACTGCAGCAGCATTACAGAGACAACAAGTGATGTTCTCTGATGAAAAGTTCCATCAGAGACTGACACTTTGACTCCTTTTCAATAATTTTATCACACGAGGACATAAGAAAATATTTTTCTGTAAGTAAACCAAGAGAAATAAAACTACATGTGTTTTCAACCTTGTTTCATATTATACTAAAAGCAAACTACACTTTTTGCATGTTTTCTCCAAGAATCAGACCGTATCACAGACACTTTCTCCTCTGAGTAGGGAAATACCTTTGTGACGCGCCACCCCTTCTGGTCCATATTAGCTCTATTTGCTATAGTCTGTGATGAACAAAGCCTCATGGTACCCTGTAAATTACCCATTTTTACTAATGAAACTGGGGCCTGAACAGGTTGTGTGGCTCTATTTCACTATTTCAGTGAAGGTGAGAACGAGGAATCCTTATTCACTGCTTCCTCTAAATATTGACAATATTCTTCCAAGTACCTGAGTAGAACTTCATTTAGCGGGACACTTTTTCCCAAAGGTAGCTCAATTGATTAATGTGCAACAGAAGCAGATTGCTGAACCTTTACGGCAAGAAATTTAACATTTAAATTTTTCTTGTATTTTTCCCTGGCTTAGGAACAATATTTTATCTGTTTGACTAACTTTGTTGCTTTTTATTAAAATAATGGTTCAATTTGAGATGGATATGGTGAATGTATTTCAAGATACAGATAAAAACTAGACTATAGTGATGATCTGTTGTGATTGTGCTAAAAGTAGATTTTTCAGAAGAACAGAAACCCAAGAGTTTTCTCAAAAGTACACAGATTCAGATTTCATTCAGAAGAAATATATTTTTGATAGTAAAGTCCAAGAACAATTAAGTTCTTTAAATGTTGTAAATCAGTTTATAATATTCAGCTCCAGCGAAGCTTATGTCTATTTGCACCTCCTGAGGAGTTGCCCAGTTAAGATTACTGAGTGAGTAAACAATATTTTTAGGGGTTTCAGAATCTTTGTTCAGAAATTTTATTTGGGAACCAACTGACTTGAAGTTTTGATAGTGGCATAGAGAACATTTTAAGTTCATATTGCCATCAAACGCAGTCTGAGATTTTAAACATGGAAAGCTGTCTGTTGATGCTTCTTTAATGATCCTGATGTAGTGAGCTGGGTGATCATAAGCCAGTTCTTATGAATGAGTGTGTATTTCAAACCATGGGATCACCACTACAGTTTGGTACATAGTCTTCATAGAGAACATGTGATTTTGGTAGAAAGGAGGCCAAATTTGAATTTGAACTGTCCACAGGTTCCCCTCACCTGACTATCCCCAAGTCAAAAAACTACTCAAAATTTAAGACCTCACAGTGCTGGCAAGCATCTTGTAAAAAACTTGGTTTTTTCTTTTAGAATACATAGAATCAGTGTTCTTCCTAGGAGCGTCTTGTTGAGCGATGAGCTACACTCACCTTTACAGCACTTCACAAGATACTGATAAAACGAGATAAAGAAGGGAATGTTGCTGGTGAAAGGAAGTAGCTTGTTCTGTAAAAACAGAGCAACATAACACACTGTGGACCTGGGGGCATATATGGAAGGTGGGGGGATTATCACTCTCTGCTCACTGTCTTATGCACTAGCCGGTCCCTAGGTGTCTGTTGCCATTCTCTGATAGCAGTGGCATACAGAGTTAACTAAAGTTTTGATCTAGCTGAGTGCAGACACTGTTATGTTCCCAGACTAATCCTGTGTGAATTGTGTTTGCTGTGGTAAAGCAAAATATTTGCTCGGACTTGCCTCTTAACTCATGCTGCTCACTGTGCCTTGTGCCTATAAAGTGCTTGCATTAAAGAACCTGTGAGTAGTGATTACTCACAAGGTGGATTATGCATTTAAAGGAGTTGCCCAAATTAGCATTTCAGCTCTCTACATTATGAGCTGTATCTTAGATGAATATTCTTCTGAAGCATCCTTGATTATCCTATGTGCAGCGTGTATGAAGGTTAGGGTGTGAAGGTTAGCAATTCAGGCATTTAAATTAGATAGCAAAAATATGTAGTATGACTGTCCCTCTAGTAAAGGTGCTTGCTGATAATATGGCTTTAATTGTGTTGACATTATTGGAGAACACTGCTTTACTTCCTTTGAGTACTCCAAGCACATAATGAAATTAAAGCAGTGTAACTAACTTGTGATGTCTATAGATTAAGTAGCATAAGGTAGCCTGGGCAGAACATGAAAGTTTCACCAGAGCCTGTGGCTTTAGTGCATGACCCAGACTTGATGGTATCATACCCCTGCATCAACTGCTGATCCATCTGCGGTAGTTCAGATGTCTGCAAGCAGCGTACAAACCACTCTGAATTTTGGAGTCTTTAATCCATTGCTAAACAGTAAGCAGCGGTTTTTAGACTTGTAATTATTTGGAAATGTAAAATACCTAGCTCATGCCTGCCTTAGGCAGAGAATGTTTTCTTAAGGGTATTTGAGATTGGTTTGCACCTTTGACTTCCTTAATCTTACTGCCTGGTAGTAGTTGTCTGACTGCGTGAATATTCCAGCTTGTGTCTGGCCTTCGTATTTCATGCATATTAGCAATTCATAAATATGTTAGGAAATTCTCCAGACTATTCCTTTCCCTGAATACAGACCCACAAAAAATGCTTTCCTGAATAAAATCTTGGTGGCAAAGTAGTTCAAAAAGCACCACCTTGCATTCCATGTGTCTTAGAAATAATTTATTTTTTTCTTTTTTCTCTCTTCCTTTTTCCCCTACCCTCCTACTCCATTTAAAAGCAATGTAACATCACCACAAAGGAAACTTTCTTTCTTCTCCCCCATAAATCCTTCATTTCCCCCTTGCAACACCCAGCCCCTCTCATTTGGGAGGCCTTCCACATTTGCCATTTGTGTTATAATCTACACTGTATTTGTGCCTGCCGCATTGATTCATCCCTTGCTAACAAATCCGTTTGTATGGAAAAGCTGCAGCTTTCCCATTCAGTCTTTGATTAAATGTTTGGGTTCTCTATATATCATATCTAGGATATGAGCACAGAGGAAGAGAAAGTTAAGAGGAAAGAAAGATTTTTAAATAAAATTTGCATGTGGGTTATTAAAAAAAATCCAGTCCCACCCCTACCTTCCAGTGCTGATTAAATGGTGCTTTTGGGGCTACAAGTAGGTTAGGATGGTAGAGAATGATCTCTTTAAGTTCCCCCCTTCCCATTCCAAATCATGGAACCTCTTATATAAGATGCCAAGCAGTTGGCCTGGTGGTAAAAAATATATACGAAAGTTCAGGTGCACACAAGTGCCCCCTACTTTGTTCCTTACCAATACAAATGTTTTTTCTGCTATTTGTATCGGTAAGGAACAAAGTCTTAAAGCAAAAGGCAGAAAGTCTGAAGAGCTGACATTAATTCCAAACTTTTCCCAATCACTCAGTGTGACCAGGTGCAAAGCATTAGGCTTCTTCGCACTTAAGGTCTTAAGATGGAGTTGATAATGCTACCTGGCAGAAGTGGTGTGGGGCTTCAGAAATAAAGCAATCAGAACACATTTTAGAACTTCATAAATAAATTTAAAGCACAGTGCTGGCTGCAGCATCCACTGTTGCTTGCTGTTATTCTCGTTCCCCAAATACAAGATAACCTGCAGAACCTCCACTCTGAAACTATCTAAGCCTGCAAATAACTAGAATTATTATACCCCCGCAGAGGAGGCAATACGGGAGCGAAGGCCATCATTCTGACTAGACATGAGCCTCAGCACCGGGTGACCCTCTTTAGTCCAACCTCTCAGAACAATCATGGGGAGAAGTCGGGTTCAATTCCTGTCTCTGTCAGAGGGTGTTTGATTCTCAATTTTACAGTAGCTAAATCCGTTCATGCATCTAGGTCTAGATAACTTCAGCACACAAGCCTGGGTTGTGGTCAGCTGGCAGAATATTCAGCCTTGAATCAGAAGTCTAGCATCCCAATTCTTTGCACAGGGGAAACAAAGTACCTACAAGCAGGACTGATAAATCACACAGGAATATATGCAGATGCTGTTTAGAAGGGCTTAGGAGATAATCCCCGCCTCATAAAGAAAAGTTACTGGGAGCTGGAAAATAGCTATTAAAATCTAGGCTAGCTCAATTCTTTCCCCCCCCCAAAAAAAGATAAAATGAGATATGTTTTTTCCACTAGTCACCTTAATCTTTGGATTACAGAACTTTTATTTCTCTCTCCTCTATTCCAATGAATAATTAGGTACCTAGTGGGATAGGAAAGATTGAGGGAGGCTGACCTGGCACGTAAGATATGAGTCAATGGTACCTTATTTCCTAAGGAATGTAGAAGCAATTTTTTTCTTATCTTCCCCATTAACATCTTAATTTCCCAATACAATTCTAAGAGAATTAGATTAATCACTCTCGCCACTCTGCTGATTTTAATTGGAAACAATGACTGCCTGTGAATAATAATTTTTTCCTCGTTTTTATCTCCAGATGTTTGCAGAATAATCCACCACTTCCTTTGCCCACATTTAAAGCCTATATAAGAGGTTTAGTTTCAACTCCTTAGCTCAAACTGGACAGAACCTGGGATTTGGAAAACAGGTCTTCAGCTTCCCTAAATTGTGGATCTTTGTAGTCACACATGTTGAAACCATTTCTCAAATAGTTTAGTCTGTGGCTGTTCTGAACAAGATGAAACAGGCAGGCAACCTCTGGGTTGGGAACCCCTGAAGAATCCAGGGCTCTGGACGTGGGGACAGCTCTCAGGAAGGATGTATTTCGAGGAGGTATGAGGAGACCCTGGATACAACTACAGCAGCCAGTTCAGTCTTAGAAACTTCAAGGCCTTTCTCGCAAAGAGCACCAAGCATGCTCTTGTACCTTCCATATCTTTTGGCACTGGCTCTTTACCTTGGTATCATTATACAACTGGCCTTCTTAACTGTCTCCTGCAGTCCTTCCACCATCCACACATTTCCTTTCAGAACCTGTCTGCTTTTGCTTTTTTCCTCCATATAGCTTATCCCTGCTCTCAGCTGTGCTCCATCTCCATTTCCAACAGGAGAAAAAGCTTGTTGATTGCCAGACTCGTATATTGTTATATTGCTTTATCTTATATTAGGTTTCTCTGTTTTAGAAAAGTTACTTTAAAAGCAAAGGATGTCTATTATTCAGTACTTGCAAAGTATGCAGCACAAGGGAAGATTCATTTACAGTTAGTTTTATGTAAAGGAAGTAATTTCATAATTTTGCTAGCATTCAGTGCATCTAGGAAGATGTGTATGGAGAAGGACATATATCCACCCTCTCCTTTGGAAACAAATTCTTGTTTGATGTCCTAAAATCTTCTGAAACAATATTAGTCCCGATCTTTAGGTATCACCAGTTCAAATATACTTAACACTATTGGCATAATTTTCCAATTGATGCATTCTTGGTCAGTAGGGGTACTAGAATTTGACCTTCAACCTTGCCTTTTCCACACTTTGAGATCTGTGGATGTAAAAAAGCAGTTATGTGCTAAGAGTTACTATTGCTAGGTAACTAAATGTATTATCATCTGCTTTGAAATTCTTCCTTTACCTTTATATCTGAAAGCTCTGTGCACTAACAAGAAAAAAAATACACCAGAGCTTGAAGCAAGGGAGTACGAATTTTCCAAACAATCATTAGATCATTATTTCTCCCTGCAAGCTTGTCATCCCTATAACCTATTGTTAATAAAGCCCCAGAATGCTAGTTGGCACTGACAGAGAGAGTAATGCACTGCATGTTTTATTAACTATGTATGCAGCTCCCTCTGATTGCTATAGAGAGACAAATTCATACAATTTCCTATCAAGAACTTGCTTCTTAATCATAAGCTAACATCCATTCAAATGAAAGAAGTGTAACTCTTCTCACAAAGAGAATGAAAGAGTCTTGAAGCTTCTAACAGTTTGATTTATTGTAACATGACAATATTGGGAACATTAAATTTTAATATCAGTGCTGTCACTTTAATCATAAGTTAAGTATAATTCTTACACTGAAGAGCTCAGAAATGACTTAATTTTTAAAAATAAATTTATTGCACTGTATAGGCAGGTGTGTAATTCCTTCTTTCAGAGAACCTATGGATTATTTGCATTTAGGAGAGGCTGAACTTGTGATTCATATTTGCTCTGTCACTATTTTTGCATAAATAATTTCTTGTTTATTTCTCCTTTCATTTTTTAGTAGTAGGGATCTGAATGTATCTTTATTGTCTTGGTAATAATAATTAGAAGTAGAAAACTAATTCATACCACAAAATACAAAAATCGGTTAAAGTTCAACCCAGATCTCCATCAAAGAAAAATGTATTTTTCTCATGAAAATAATAAAAACTTCTGTTAAGGTCCCTATATTATACCCATAGCCTCTATATCCATTGCTAACACTTTTATTCTGGGCTTCAAAAGAGTTTCTGTGTTTTTATGCTGATAGTTTGGTAAAAATGCATGGTTCTGTCTCACAAAGATCAAGCTATCTCATTAGACATCTCAAAGGATGACAGGGAACAGTATTATTATTATTTTCCAACAGATGGGGCATAGAGATAGCATTTGAGTAAATTTCTCATCAAGGTCTCTGTTGGGTCTTTTGTCCGTCATACAAGAAGCATTACACTGGAAAGGTAGTTAATGTCCAAGAAACTTGACTTAAATTCACCCTGCAGAGGCTATTTATGTATGAGTACTGATGATCTAATTAAGATCTACAATTTCCTTTAAGATAGAGCATGCTTCCATTAGGAAGCAGACAAACTGCTTAGAGGTATTAAGCTCCTCTTGCTTTACCTACAACTTCTGGATGCTATGTTGCAGTCTGGTCTAGGAAATCTGAAAGCTCACTTCTCCTTCATAATCAGGTTTATAGTATATCACTTTCCTAGGTCTGCAGCAGTGGTCCAATCTGCTGCATTTCTCCAGAAAAATAGTCAAAACAGCTTAATAAAGTGACAAACCTACAGCTGCCCAGTTAAAAACTGGAAGAAGCAGCTGAGACCTTTGTTAGGACAGAGGATAAGCCTGAGGACGAACTTGGCGCAAAGCAAAAACATCTTAAGGAACAAAAAGGTCAGAGAGATTGTGATGGATGTGAAGAGAAAAATAAGACAGATCCGCAGGGAAAGAAAAAATGAAAGAAACAAAAAAAAAGGGAAGATCTCAGAATATCTGGATAAGCTACAGTGATGGAATAGATCAGTTCCTACACAGAGAACAAGCTTAAGTAAATCTTTCACTAATCTTAAATAAGACCCCCTACAAAGATTCACACTTGGTATTTAAGCCTGTCTACTTGCAGTTTCTAATGGTAGAGGTACCAGCTGGATCCAATTCTCATTCCAGTTAATAGCTGGGACGTAGCATGACTTGAGCCAGATCTCAAAAGCAAGTAAAATAAAAATAGCCTTATATGTGTTCCTTTTGTAAGGACAACAGAGATATTGTCACAGGCAGTAGCAAAAGCAAAATCAGAAGAGAAACTAACTATGTTTACCAGATGTGAAAGACTGAGGGTGAGTTTATAGCTGGCAGATACAGAGTAGCCATTTTACAGCTGCAAAAAAAATTGGAATTCAAGTTACTATTTTTCCATATTTAAAGGGTCAAATGCCAGAAATATATAAGAAAAACCAGGTATGTTTTGCATATATCACTACTGATGAACAAAAATGTGTATTTCTGTGTGCATACTATACAAAATTCACTGCAGTTAAATTTAAAAGTCTTATAAAAGGGACTTTCTTCCAGAGCAAAATGATAAACTTCTTTTCCCATCCCCCACAATTCTCTTTAATTGCAGGTGGACAAGGTAGGACAAAAGCAGCAACTTCCTTTGGAATCTTCTGGTCTGAGTTATGGTGCAATACAAGACAAAGGTGTTATACATAAGGAATTTCTAGAGCTGATCACCTTTTCTTTTAAATAACAAAGAATAAATAGTAAAGCTGTTATACTTTTCCAGTCATAAAAACTACACTACACATGATTTAATAATTTTTCTTTTCCAAATGCATACTGGCATGTGGAAATGTGTTCACCTGCTTGCTTTGACAAACCCATAAATTCAAGATGAATTTTTATTTAGAAACGTGTCAGGATTGTAATTAAAAATAATTGATACCTCATATTTGTCTATTTTCATTCACAGTGATGGACTGGAGGGGAGATAGGAAAATATATATTTGCAGTGGTGTAAATAGAAATAAAAGTAATAATACCTGGATTACATCTAGTGACAATATTAGTAAACCACACCGTGCTTTACAATTAAGATATTATTCTCGAGATGTACACAGGACCTGGGTAAAAATCTCAAGAGCATTTCAGATCTCTATGTATTGACAAAAACTGTGTCACTTCCCTGACACTTCCCATTATAGGAGCTTGTTTACAGATGCTTAGAAGCAGTTCAACCAGTTAGGTTGAAGTGCTTGCCTAAGGCACCCTTTCTCCCTCCTTTCCTTCCAATTTTACTGTTACTCACAACAAGTTAAAGGAAAACATACAGTTTTGCTTTTGCTAAAAGTTCCTATCATTTCTAGCTGAGAAACTCTGACAACTTTATCCTTTGGAACTTGCACAGCTGAAGTTGAAGTTCGTGAGAGCTGTGCTATGACTTAGAACTTTGGTCTTTACCGTAATTTGAAATATAATGAGATAAGGAGGTGAAGTTGTTTCAGTATGAAAAATGTAAATGATTGATTCTGAAAATATTGTCTGTCAACATTTTCCACTTTTTTTCTATGTTGTTTGTGCATTATTTCTGTTTCAGTAGCACTGCAGGTTCTGAGGGATAGACTGTCAGTGAAGATTCGCTGTCTCTATGGCAGTGCGGTAAATTGCATAGTAGCCTCTGCCCTCATGGTATTTGCACATGTCCATATCTTACTTCATGTTTTCCTGAAGCTGACATTATTTGTGCTCCTGATCTCTAGAATCCCTGAAAATATTTTAGAGAAGTAGGAATTTCAAGAGATTACTTTAACTTTACAAAATACTACTTCACCTCTGCTTTCATGGACCTACAGAGATAAAATTGCTCTGTTTGTACCAAATGCTGAGAAATGTTTTATTTTGTTTTAAAGCATGATATTTAACTATGCAGATGCCTTACGTTGGTAGGACAGTGTGGGCTGCATGGCCCTGTTGTATAGCATGAAAGTCTGGATGCACTGCTCAATGCTAAACATCTCTCCTTCCAACAGTAGATTTTGTATAGAGTTCACATATATTGAAGACAAGCCACAAAACTTGCTCCAAACATTGAAAAGTGCTAGAAATGGATTTTGGTTCTATACAGACAAAGAAGGTTTCCTCCATAGACCAAAGACCACATTTTTTGAATCTGAATGGACTGATATGAAAAGCTATCCACCAAGAGACCCTGCACTTGGAGGGGGGGGGGGGGAAAAAAAAAACAAAAATTCCCCCCCAAAGAGCCCCGCACTTGGGGGGGGGGGGGGGGGGAAAGAAGAACATGTCTAGACAACATGGTGAAGGAAGAATAATCAAGGAGTCACGACTGACTCATTGCTCAGAGTTTGTTTAGGATTCACCTTAAATAACTTCATGATTCAAATATATCTTTATCTTAAAAAAAACAAACAACTCAGTTTAGTTTGAAAGGATTAGAGGAATGCAGTGGGGGTTGGTAACAAGCCAATGTGAGCTCTGTTATGATCCACTTGCTCTGTTTTGTAGCTTTTCATTCTGGACATCTAAAGGATGCCTTAGAAGTGTTGAGGAAGAGATATGGAATTTTATAAGAACAGCTTTTATCTCTGTGGACCTTCAAAGAAAGGGCAAAGAAATTTAATGTAGGAGTCCACCAACATCCTAAAGTAGGATGCAGTAGCAATGTGCAGTAATTCTTTCGGAATTTATGTGCGAAGGTTTCATTGTGGACAGTGAGTTTACTAGGTTACATCCAGCCACCATCTGAGGACTGAAGCAGTTAGAGAATGGAGGTAAGTACGGAAATGAATGAAGATTTGAGTTACAGACAGTCTTGTGGACTTAGACTCATGCAGGTGAGTGCTGTTCTAACCTTACCTTAGTCTTCCTAAATATAATGTTTTGTGCATTTATTAACCTAATGTGTTTTATTAACCTAAAGAAACTGTCAAACATGCTGCTACCTATTAACTACTGAAGATTTTTAGATTATACAAAATTTAGTTTCCCTGAGTGATGCATCTAGTAAAAGCAAAATGAAGCATACATCTATTCTAAGAAACCACAGATGTTGAAGTTTCCCCTGGAATAATTTATCTGGTATCCAAAGTCCTCCTGTGCAGGATCACAGGTACCTCCATTGTGGCTGAGCTGAATATATAGGTACTTATCTTCCACTTAAAGCTGCTTTAGGTTCACAAGTCCCTGAGAATCCCAATTTGATAAGAGTGGAGTGTTCAGATGACACTTAATGCACCCTGGTTGGACTGCACTTATCACAAAAGAAAACAGTCAAATAAATATAAAGTGTGTCTGTGGGAGGAAATACTCATGGTGGAAATGCCTTATGGACAGAAAACATATGGAGGAAGTTCATATCTCACCTCAGCTGCAGGGAATTTGAACCTGTTCTTCTGCTTCAGGAGAGGATGCCTTAATCATTAATCTGCTGCCCACTTGCCTGTTTCATAATTTTTGTTGAATCTGGACCACCATGTAAGCAAAAATGCAGCAGACCTGGTCATTACATTTAATCTTGTTTACATTGTCTTTTCTTTAGATTAAGCATTTGATGCACTGAGATCACAGTCTGGAAAAAAATATTAAAAAAACAATCAAAAAGCCTAATGTAGCTTCAGATCTCTGGGTTACTTAGTTCTTGTTCCCAAGTTGCCTTTTCCCCTGGTCCCTCAGCCTCACCCTGAGGTTATTTAACTACTGTATTCTGAGGGTTTAACTATTCAGCCTGCAATCTTTGAAAGGATGTGAGTCATATACATTGATTTCCCTTTCCCTTTCCTTTTAGTTTTTCTCAGTTTCCTTTGCAGGACTGTATTAGAGATGAAACAATCACACAGCTAAATAGACAGATACTAGCCCAGGAGAAGTGGAAATCATAATCTCCAGTGTGAAAGTAGATGAGGTGTGTAATGACAAGAAGCTGGGACATGTTGATGGTGGCATCCCTATAACCTTGCTCAGCAGTGGCTGGGTTAGTTCACCTCCTTGTGTCCCAAGAAGGTAAATAGTCTTCATTTTGAAAGATGACCAAGAACTATTAATATTCACTTACCAAGACTTCCTTGTTCACTGTAGTTTATTGCTTGTGTAATGCTTTCTGCTAAGTCATTGAAAGATGAGATTCTGGTGTATGCTTCAGGGAAGAGTTAAATGGAGAATAGAAGGAGAAAGAAGGATTTCATAATACGGACTATATAATCTCCATGCACCATTACATTGCATCCCAAGCATGGGACATATGGGATATATCTCTACTATGAGAGGCAGTCCTGATAGCCTCTTATGCTTTTGCTCACTGTGGAGTGAAGGTATGCTACCTTATCACTGAAGTATTTAGACTAAACTGAACCTTTGCATACTTTTAAAGTTAAAAGTTATATCGAGGCAGAAACAAGGGGTTTTATCAAGCTGTTTACGGCGTCTGTATCAGAGTGACCATAAACCTTTGAGGCCATTACTATGTGGCTCTGGACATCAGTAATAACTAAGTTCTACCACAATAAATAAAAAGCAAGGGCAGAAGTCTTCACTGGTAAAGTGCTTAAACTCTAACAAGAATTGAGCAGAACTAGCTCCTTCGTTTTGACAATGAGGAAGCCACATTAAACGATGGCTCTTCCTTTCCACTTCCATATGTTTCCTCTGGCAACCTGAGAGCACTGGACCACCCTGCCCTCAACTTGCCATCTTGCAAATAATCTGGAAGTCAGATCTGGGCCCTCTGCCAAAGCTGGGCCCTTGGCTTTATTCTACTATGCCTTTCAATAAAACTTCTGTTTCACAAAGTAAACTCAGCGTGTAGAATAAAATCTTTCTGAAATTTAGACACTAATTTTGCCTTCTCAGGTGTGGAGAAAAATTGATGAATTAGAAAACAGCTGAGCTTCCTTCCCATGTGTAGAAAGTGATTACACAGGCAGGTCACAAATCCTTTTGTTCTTTTTCACACACACATATTAAAGGAGTTTCCAAAACTAGTAGCACAGTTGTGCAAAGGTTGACACATTTCTCATATCTCATGAACTACAACACACCCAGCTGACTTTTGAAGCTTTCCAAACCATCCATCTATCGTGCTGAGTGTTGATCTTTGTGCACTGTAGGGAGGTTTCCGGCATGGAAATACAGCATAGAACATTATTCCAATTATTTGCTCTAAGCTACACCAACCTTCTGTTTTGTTGTTAAATTTCAAGGGTTGATGTATTGGTCATTCAGTTAAGATGAATGACCAAGCATTTCCCCTTCCAGTTTTACCAGTGTTTGAGTATACAAACCTGAGTGAACACTAATGCGATATACTTCTCAGTTCTTTTGCAGGCTGCAAACACAGAACAACATTGGTATCTTCATTGCATTCCTCTAGAAAGGAATGGAAACTAAATGCTGTACTATGTTCTTTTGCTAGCAGCTGAAGGACTTTTTACATCTTACACTTTTGTACCGCATCTGGCTACCAGCTATCCTATTATCTTGAAGTTCTGAGTTGCTGTTGTCATAGGCACTGACCATAGATACCAAAGTCTTCAGGAGGATCTGGATGGAAGCTAGAACTAAGCTAAAGTGGAAGCCTCACAATCCATTTTTTAGTGCCAGTAAAAACACAAGTAGTCACTGTCTCCCTCTGGCCATTCATTCTTGCCCTTGGAATGGCCCACTGGGCTGGTTTGACAGAAATGCTTGTATTAAATGCTATGTGGTGGGTTGAACTGGGGAAGGAAGAAGCTGGCAGAGGGCCAAAAAAAAAAAGCTGGGAAGCTGGTGGTATCAGTTATCCAGGGCTGTTCAAGCAGTTTCATTGTTGAAGTTTTAGCCATAGCCTAAGAGTTCAGATTTCTGGCAGATAAGGTTTCAAGTTTTCATTCAAGGCACTATCAGATACATCTGGGTCAGAGCCTGGAAACAACCCATGTCTGGCTTCGGTTTGACTTGGCTGTAACTAAAACCACAGGCACTGGTTCATAGAACCGAAGAACTGGAAAGGAATCAGACTGAGGTTCAAACTCTGACTTATCTTAAAGTGATGTTATCTTTACTGTGGGCTTAGTTTTTGTGCTGGATTTTGCATGTACCCCACAGCCTATGTGGTTTTACAAAAGGTAGAGTTAAAACAGAAAATGTTCTCCTGCTACTTACAGGATGCAAAAAACCATTCCAAAACCACATCAGTTGCCCTTGCAATGTTAGTAGGAAAGCCAATTTGTGCTGTAGCATCCACAAAATACCTTAGTGCCACCCTGTATAAACTTGGCTATTTACTTACAAGAATGTAATTCAGACTATTCATTTGTTAAATACCACAGATTTCCATTGAATAATGGTGAGTTGATGAGCCTGATTTAGTTAGACACTACAATTAATTGTTCAAAAAATGCCTGAGCAAAAGGGTATCACCAAATAATCAATCATCCAGTGGCTTTCAGTTCAGATAGTTACCTCTATTTTTTGTTGTCAGCCTTTCAGAAATTTAGGATCCTGTTTTAATGATCAGAAAATCGTATCTTTGTTTGTAAAGATATAGGTACTTTAAAAAAGGATAAAAATTGTGGCTGGTTCAAATAAATGTCATAGACTGGCAGATATAATGAAAATACTCCATTTACTCTACTATAAAAAGTTAATGATGTGTGTATATAATAACTTAAAATCTAATGTTTTCAAGTGTTAGCTATGGATTTTCCAGAACAGCTGGATACAACATGCATGCTAATTCAGAGAGCAGCTGGGTTTTCCTCTGCTATTGTGGATAAGTGGGATTTAAAGGGAAGAGTGCTACCTAGTGCCAAACATAATTTCCAAGCTGGTGTGTTCTCTTGGGATGTTTTGATTGAATTAAGATGTTTCAGTTAGTTCAGTAAGTGCAATGCACAATGGGTAGCAAGAGGTCCTGTTCACCACATTTTATTGTACACAATATGCAGGAACTTTTGCTCATTTGTTAGGTCTGCAAGTGAAAATTCCTGAATTAGTATCAGGATTGTTTGAGCTTTTAAAGTGATGTTAGACACTGCAATACATTATAAAGATATCCAATCATTGGATTGTCCCTACATGCTACATTATATGTTTTTCTAATGCCCAAACCAGAATGTTTTTTAAAGAAAAAAAGTACTGTATAACAAAGACCAAAAGAAATATGTTACTCATAATGACTACAAGTGTCTGGATGAAAAAAATCCTATATTTAAAATTCTTCCATTCTCTCCTCCCATCCTTGCTACAGGACTTCACTGTCTTTATTCCTGACAGATTGATTTATCCCCAGAACAAATATGACTTTATTATTCAAATTTTTACAAGTTTGAGTTCTGTCATTGTTCGGGCTGAAATCTTTACCATCTCTTCTTTCTTCTATTTACTCAACATGAATATCCGGTACATGCAGTAATTCAGTTTAGCCTTATCAGACATGTGGTCCTGTGGTAACAGCGGGGAATATCTTCATTATTAATAATATCATGAGTACAGCAGTCTACTTATAGAAGCTGTGTTGGCATATTTGTGGAGTTTGTCTAGTGTTATCTGTCCTTGGCTAATTAGAATTTAGCTGACAAAGGCATGGAGTGAAAAGGAATGAGGACATTTTCTCTTTGAGTGCTTGTTGTAGTCAGGTGGTGTAATGTGTTTATACTGCAGCTAGCAGCACAGAAGAGGTGCATCTAAGTTCAGCTTTAAATTCACGTGGTCAGATAATAAAAGGAATTTAGGTATTGAAATATGGAACGTTGTGTAAGATTCCCAACAACAATTAACTGGGAATGCTAAGAAAAGTGAAAAAATAACCTTACCAAAATTGCATAGATTCTGTGGGATATGCTGGCGGATTTGCTGTCACACAGTGTTATTGTTACTCTGTCTGCTCCATGCCATCACAGCCTGGAGGTGAGTAATATGTACTGCTTTCCTATGGTACTAATCTAGGAAAACCTTGGAAGTGGATATAGTGCAATGTGTTGAAATTTTTATCACCTTTCACATAACAGAACTCACCAGGAGTATTGAGAGCTCAGCTTCTCCTGGACAAATATCAAGAAGGAGCTGAAACTTCTAAGACACAGCTGAATATATAGCACCAAATATTCAGTGAACTGCATGAGTTCCTGCCACGTGTTTTGCTTGTAACAATGTCTGCGAAAGGGGGGAAGCATTTTGTCAGTCTTGAGTTTTTCAGCTTTTAGTTTCTTTGACTGTGCTTTTGTCACTGTTCTGATCCCAGTCGGCAATAAACACCATGTAGCTGCTCACTCAACTCTCCCCCAGGGGGCTGAGGGAGAGAATGGGAAGAGTAAAAGTGAGAAAACTCATGGGTTGAGATTAAGACAGTTTAATAGGTAAAGCAAAAACCATTAACGTAAGCAAAGCAAAACAAGGAATTCATTCACTACTTCCCACTGGCAGGCCGTGTTCAGCCATCTCCAGGAAAGCAGGGCTCCATCGCACATAAGTGTTCCTTGGGAAGACAAATGCCATAAATCTGTATGTCCCCCCCTTCCTTCTTCTTCCCCCAGTTTTTTAGGCTGAGCATGACGTCATATGGTATGGAATATCCCTCTGCTCAGCTGGGATCAGCTGTCCCAGCTGTGTCCCCTCCCAACTTCTTGTGCACCCCCAGCTTACTCGCTGGTGGGATGGTGTGAGGAGCAGAAGAGGTAGGTATGTAGGTGGAGTGCTAGCGATGAGCAAATGTGAGGCAGAAGTCAGCTGTGAGTTTTGTTTAAATGAATGAGACTTCCTAGGCCTGAAGTAGAGAACAAAAAGGTTCCTTCCCCCAATAGTTTAAGAGGTTGGAATTTTTTTAGATATGTATTATTTTTAAAGAAAATTGGAGAAATACTGGGTTGATACAAGTGTTTTTCACTGAACAGACAGTCCTAGGTTCTGTTACATACTTATTCCACCGAGATACTTAATCTTCTCCTGGAGGTACCTTCTACAGCTGAAGCAAGTAAGAGAAGGTGCATTTCCACTACTTACATATCTCTACCCTGAAGAAACAGCCACAGAGGCATAACAAGGGATTCACATCCCAAATCTGAAATGAAGTTTGGGAGGAACACCTTAAAGACAAGCTCTGAGCCACAGCATGTGCTGCTGGCACTGATAAAAAGGTCTATTTCAAACAATAAGCCAGCACAGCAAAACAAAAAAGCAGGGTGGAAGAAGAACTCAATAAAAGAAATAGCACAGCTTGTCGACAGTACTAAAGCATAGAGATGTTCCCACCATCAGGCTCTGAGGCTGCACAGGGAAGCTGTTTCTTTTTCCGTTATCCAGAAGATCTCAGCAGGGAATGAAAACAGTTGTTTCTCATCTGTTCCTGGAAAAATTTCAGAATGTGTGGGCCCTTTGGTGGGATGGTTCCTGGAACTAATGTTTATAATTTTTCCTTCTTTTTTTTTAACCAAAAGCTTTTCAACATCTCTTAGGCTAGAATGTATTTGTGCTCAGCATGAATGCCCCCTACATCAGTGGGAGCAGGAGCAGAGCTTGTTTTAGAACCAGTGGAAATATTGGCAGGAACCTTGGAATTTGTGCATAGCTTTGAGTCCTACAGGCAAATAATAGCATACAGCAGAAATTTTTACTGAACTGGATAGCTAGTGATTTATTTTCTAAAAGGGCAAGCAACACTTACAAAATTAGCAGTCAGGAAGTAGAACCTAAGGCAAACAAAGAGCATGCTGGCATTTTGACTTTTCTGGCGTGCATTTGGCAAGGTTCATTCATTAGGTTAAAATGGGTGTATCCTATGCAATCCATTTCATGTTATTGAAAGAGGTGGGCATTTGGTGGCATTCTTTCTTCCCTGTTTTCTGCTTCTGTACTTCAGAGGTAATTCATCTATCTCACACTGGTTAGAGGAAAAAGATGAAAACCTCGTAGTTCAGGTATACAGTTTTGACAGTTCTTTTATCTGCTCTGCACACATCCCTTCCAATAATAATGAGGACATAATAAGGGACTTTACTGTCAAAATCGGGACAAAAAGGGGAACTGCAAATAGAGCAAAATAAATTAATTCATCTTCTATAATAAAAACAACTGTGGTGGTGATTATTTCCTTATGGTTCAGCTACCGTCACTGAATTTAACATTAATGGAAACACAATTGATAGCTTCTATAAACACTTTTGGAAATATAATTAATACTAGTGATGACCTAGTATTAATTACCATTATGTAGTGGTTAATGGTTGTCAGGGGCTTGAAAGATAATGTTAAGACACTTCTTCAATGGTCTAGAGAACACCAGGCTAGACAGACTGTCCTTCCCCAAGGATGTTAGCTGCTGGTGGCTGTCAGCTCCAGGTGTGCTGGAGAAGCCCATAAGAGAATGCAGACATGGCACTTGTGACCCTCAGGCCATGCAGGAGCTGCACATTCAGCAGAGGTCTTTGTTAGCCTAGATGGATATCCAAGCCTTGTTCTGACACAGTACAGTGCATTACTATGCCTCAGATGCCTTTTGCATGAATCTTGAGCAGACAAATTCCTTATTAGGCAAGGAGGTATTGCACAGACAGATCCATGTGATCTATTGTAAAAATGACTGCCAAAGCCTTTGGAATAAACGTGAGAAGAAACAGCTGATATTTCAAAACTGAATTGTAACTCTTGCAGCCTTGCAAAGTTACAAATATACAAATTTTATTACACACCTCCTGAGTGACTGC
Organism: Pterocles gutturalis; assembly: GCF_000699245.1. Classification (NCBI taxonomy): domain Eukaryota; kingdom Metazoa; phylum Chordata; class Aves; order Pterocliformes; family Pteroclidae; genus Pterocles; species Pterocles gutturalis. Next base: position 17,892 of record NW_010136125.1, on the reverse strand, counting down.
ATTAAGGTAATTCATGAGGATACAAAAAATTCACCCCTGTCAGCTTGGGCTGAGAAGGATAAATTACCTGGGAACAGCCTGTTATGCTTGTTCTTAGTACTCTTAAAGTTACAGTTGATGTTTATTTCTCAGACGCTATAATGTACAAGGGAGGAAAACATTCTCTGCTAACATAGAGCTGTGAACACCTGCATTCAATAATCATTTGCTTGTCTCTCTCCTCTTTAATCCAAGGATTTAGATTCCCTTTACAAATATTTACTAATTAAGCAGCTCAACAGACTATGCTGTAGGAACATATTGTTTATGTTTTATGGTTGTGCAACATAACAATACATAGAGGTTAAAGGATTTATGTGCAGTTGTATGAGAGGTCAAAGGAAAGTGAAGTGTCAGGAGCCAGTTGTCTTGCCCTATATAAGCTTCAGTCAGTCCATTTTTTACATGCATATTTCTCTTTGAGTGATACACTCATCAAAATGGAGAAGTAATTTTTCAGGTCAAATCTTACATACACATAAATTTTTTAAAGAGAGATGGGACTACTGTGATCCTGTGGTCTGACCTCTTGTGGAATACAGAGAATCTCCATGACTCAATTCTTGCTTCAAGTCTTGGGGCTGTCATGGACAAGAATATTTCAGGAGGAGAACAAAAACAACAATAAAAAAGGAAACCAGCCCCCTCAGAAAACAATCCTCCTTCTATCAGTGGAGAATCCACAATACCCTTGATAGAATAGTGGCAACGATTAGGACCCTTACTGTTAAAGTGCTTGCCTTATTTCAGTTAACTTCAATTGCTAAATATAAGCTGCTGCTTTACCAACAATATTTATTTCATGGGATTTAAGTTCCTGAATATCGTAAGGAATACAGACCTAGCCTTCAAAGCCTGAGTATGCTTAGCTTTTGCCAAAAAATGTTTAGAAGTGTTTATTCGCGTGTCTGTGGATATTTTTATTATCTTTACAAGTGTTTAATCTCCTTATTTAATCTTACCAAATTCTAACACATATCTGTTGGTAAAAATGTCTGTAGTAATGCAAGATGGAAGAGAAGATTTCCTTTGAAATCTGCCTATTTAATTGATTGTCTTCTTGTTTGTGAATATTGAAGCACAAATCACAGGTGTTGATTCCCGTTTTAATATTTAGTAAATGATTTTGTATATTTTGTCATATCCTTTTAGAGTTCTCTCACCTTGGGTAAACAATCTCAGTCTCGAGATTCCGTATTTCTTCAATTAAGACATTTGACCAGTCTATTCTCATTATTTTTCTTGAAATGTGTTCTTGTTTGTGACTTGTGACTTTTTTTTTCTCATGGGAAGTTCAACTAGGACTCAGTGAACAATGGAAAAAAGAAAAAAGCATCAATTTTAAATTAATCCATCCTGCCACATTTTGTGTTTCCTTCTGAGAACCTTTGAATGCAAATATTTGAGGAACAGAGATGCTGAGAGGAGTGATTCAGGACAAGCAAGATTACAGTTGTGAGTCCTGGGATTTAGAACTGGTATGATAATAAGCTACATAAGCAATATAGTTTGATTTCTATTTCCTTTACTGGACAGTGCATGTAGGTCTTCAGCAACATGAACTAGAAATAATATTGGTGAACAAGTTATGGTGTAGTTAAATATTGGTAATTACATACATCTGCAATCCACACAAGGTGAACTACAAGTTATAGTGTTCAGTGGTACTACTTAATCTGATTCAAATGCAGGTTTAAAGCTCAAGAGTATCTTGCTGATGTAGTTCTATGTAAGAAATACAGTTGCAACACTGGTCTGTTTGCTTGTGAGTATAAAGCAGTCAAAAGCCATAGAAGAAACACTAAATTACAGATAGTTTTCTGTCTGTTAGTCCATGCCTGCTTGCTTCAGTTGTGTCCTGAGCGTTGCCTCTGAGCACAGTAAAATACAGAGAATGCAGAGCACACGCATGGAAGGAAGAACTGGCATAGGGTGTATGCTTTTAACGGATCCTCTAATGTCCATAATAAAAGTCTGGATCATTATTATTATTATTTTGTATTTTAATAATCATAACCACCTGGGCATCTGTTATATATCCCTTTCTGTGCTATTATCAGCAATGAGGATCAGCACTTAACTCTCTCATTTGAGAATTTCAGAACTACTTAAGAGGATTAACTTGTTTTCACAACACAGCTGTTTCACAGGACTAAAAGACTCCCTGCATTTTCTGAGGCAGGAAAATTAGTTAGATAGCATGCTATTGACAGGCAGTGGCATACGTATCCTCATTCACACTTTTCTCTGTCCAAACTCCAAGCTCAACTATTTTCCCTCATTGTGCTTATATAATAAGGATATACAATAAAACAGCCCCACCGCTCTGGGCTGAGGCTCCCACCAGACCCCGAGCCCGCCCCAATGGCTGCGCAGGCCAGGCCATGGCCTGAGCCTCTGCCGCCACGCGGAGCCCCTTCCGCCACGCGGAGCCCCTTTGCAGGTGACAGGGGCTTTGCTGGGGCGGCAGAACAAGGTGTCTTCCAGGCACCAGCCTGGGATCTGCAGAGCCTTCAAGCCCCCAGATGCCTCAGCAGAGCACAGTCGGGCACCCAGCAATGGCCTCGGTCACAGGCGGGTCGCTGAGCTTGGGGTGCTCCCATGGCCGTCAGAGAGCGCGCACCAGCAGGGGCAGGGGTGCCCTCTCTGAAGGAGCAGCCTCCCCAGCCGGCGGAGCTGAGCACCCAGTCTCACACTTCCTCACAAAGTACTGTCGGCAGTGTGCGATTTTGGCTCCTGCTGATATGTGCTGGGCTGCGGGGTACTGGGTGACAGATGGAGCCGTTCAGGGATGGCAAGTCTGAGGGTGCCTAGTCTGTGATGGCTGGAGGCCTTTGGTTGTGAAAGGTGCCCTGAGATCCCTTTGGCAGTGAAAATACGGCCTTGCTGGCCGGCAGAGTGATAAGCATCTGGGGAACTTTTTTAACGGATTTGGTGAGGATGATGTGGATTATTCAACTGGATCCTGACCCCCAGACCAAACTTGAGTAAGAGCTGGAGGACAGTGTCTTTCTGTGCTGTGACTTCTCCCACTGTTCTTGTAAAACCAACACGCCGTGGGGCTCGACCTCGAAAATACGGCCTTGCTGGCCGGCAGAGTGATAAGCATCTGGGGAACTTTTTTAACGGATTTGGTGAGGATGATGTGGATTATTCAACTGGATCCTGACCCCCAGACCAAACTTGAGTAAGAGCTGGAGGACAGTGTCTTTCTGTGCTGTGACTTCTCCCACTGTTCTTGTAAAACCAACACGCCGTGGGGCTCGACCTCTGCATACAGCAGGTCCCCTCGGGGGACGGATACAGGCTCGTTCAGGAAACAGAATGAGTGTCTGTATTTCGAAGCAAACTTTGTAAGAGAGGTGGAAGCTTTCCCACAGCTCAATAAGCATATTGAGAGGCTTATTAAAATAATAACAGCACATTTGTTAATAATTAATCACTGGCATTAACAGAGGGACTTTCAGCCAAAAGATGCTGAAGTTCTTTCCAAATTTCACTGACCAAAATTGCAAACAGATAAGGATTGCCTAATTTGTCATCACATATTGCCATCCCTGACAGATTTTAACAGTTCACAGCAGAACAACTGCTTAGTAGCTATCAGGTTGTGGCAGAAAACAAAGAATATGCTGGATGTCCAAGAAAAAGTGGAAAGGAAATAGTAGATGAAGGAGTACAGGTTCACCCCAAGATGGGCTTAGCGTCTCCACTTTTTAGTAGGGGTCACTCATGAATCTTAGTTTACAAGCTGCAATTTTGCATCTCACTTCTGTCAGATAGTCCTCACTGACACAGTGGTGCAGAAAGACATGATGTATTCAGAATTATCATTGTTGTCATTTCCTGATGAAGACTGGCATTCACACCGGTCCTGAGACTCTTGTGGATTCTTTCTTTTGTTTAAATACATTGGAAACTATGATAAGCCCTGTTTCAGACCTCCCAGTGAAGTCTTGATCTATACCCTGAGTACTTAATGTTAGCTCTGCTCTCTGATTTCATTGCCAATCTTTGTTAGCCTGAATTGGCTAACAGTGATCTCTGCTGACTATGGAACAAGACCAGATGCCTAATTTATGTGCCTCAGTTAAATACCTGAAAAGTAGTGGATGTGAATCCAGGCAAAATTGCTTGTGAGTTTTTGACTGCACCTGTCTGCCTGTCTTGGTGATGTTACACCTGTCTGTATCTGAATATATCTGCAACCTCTCCATATTAAACACAGGAAATTTATCCTCATCATGAAATCGCTCTTGAGAGTCCATTGCTAATGAAGCTGCTGCTTATTTATTTTTGAAGTTGTATATAAACAACTGGCATTATTAGTACACAATTACCAGGGAGTAATCACAGAATTACTGTAAACATAGTCTACAAAACATACTGCAAATTAATATTCATGCATTCCTCTAATCTAACATTTGGAGCAAATGCATCAATCCAATCTAGACTCCATCACAAAAGCCTATCACCAGGGGAAACGGGAATGTTTTTCACTTTAGAGGAATTAAAGAGAAAAATCCTGTGACTCTTCCCAGTTCTGGACAAGGGTACTGCTGTGGCTGCTGATGCACAATTCAGCCCTGCATTGTGTCAGTGATAAGGAGGAAAAGAAAAGCTACTCTTAGACATGCCTTTATGCAGAGATATTGCATCATTCAATCAAATGTGTGCAGATGAATCCACCAATGTTGTCTGACACCCTGGCACCTGTATTTGCAGGAAGCTGAAAGTTAAGGATAGCTAAAGGAACATGTCTGAATTCTGCATAACAACCAGAGGTGTTTTGCCATCTAAAGCAGAAAGAGGTGAACTAGTAAAACTAGTGGCTCAGAAATCCATGTTGTGCAGCTCATTCATAATAAAATGCATGTTGTTTGCTCTGCTTAAACTATACTTTTATACATTCTTCACACAACTGGGAATCAGCTACTAGTCTAATTTAAATGGGAATAATTACAGACCGGTGAAGTATTTCCTATTTCATTAATATTAATGCTTCATTTTTATGTGTCTGGGGGTGATTTTTAATTACTTATCTTTTTAGATGGCCAGAAATCAGTTTTGCAAGGGCTAAATGACGAGAAGAATAACTCCAGTTAACAATAGCTATGAAGGTGCAACTTTTTCAGAACTGAGTGGTAGAAAATTGAAAATTTAGAATTCAAATTGAGATGGCTGAAACTGGGAGTCACTTTTGAAAATTTAACTTAATCCTAGACATACAAAAAGAGTGGCAAAGCTGATTTTTTCTCTCTGTTGAAATTTTTGAGAGTTTAGGAAAAATAGGAGGAGAAAGCAGTGAAAAACTGTGATCATTCTTCTGCTTTTTAAAATTACTTTGCTGTAAGTGTCATTATTATTCTTATGAACCCATCTCTGCTGAGGTCCATGTAGTTAAGTTCTGTAAAAATAAAGGCCATAGTGGACCAGAAATTATTTTTAGCCTAGATATTTCAAAACCAAAAATCTCGTTTCCACAGGGCTGCAATTGTAAGGACTAGTTTGCTAGTGAGGTCTGAGCACACAGTTATGTGGTGATACGACAACAAGAAGAGCTAACACAAGTGACGTTCAACGTATTTGATTATCCCAGTCACAGAAACCATGATGAACCATGTTCACCGACTCCCTGGTTCGTGAAGGTTGTATACAATCTTGTACTACCAAATCCTACATTTATTTCTCTTATATACAAGAAACAAACTGTGGTGTTGAACAGATGCTCAGAAATTGTGCATATGTTGTTTTATTTTTCTTTCGTTTACTTGCTTTCACATTGCATTCTATACTGCATTGGACATAGGGCTCTCTGTCGTCTTGTGGTCTGGGAATGTATCTGAAAGAATGACAGGTACTCTGTTTTACAGAAATTCCAACAAAATTAAACAGAATCACGGCAAAGCCTGTTTTTCTTCCTGCCCACAAAATAAAGCATTTTTACATTTCCCATTACTTGAGCCTGTCTCTCAAATTATGTCCAATTGTAGCTCAACAAATGAGGCAGAGTGTTCCCATTGAACAATGTCTCCCTAAGTAGATAAGGCTCGTAGTTATAAACATTATAATAGAGTTCATGTTTAAAGAAAAAAAGAATAAGAAATTAAGGAAGAAAGACTAGTACGTGTTTTTCAAACATTTTCTAAGTGAGAATGCTCCAGTGAAGCAGAATAATGCTGAACATAATATAGTAAGAAGCAGAAGGCATTTTCAGGTACAAAGAGTTGTAGAAGGAGTAAGTTCTTGCTGCAGTAATTCTGAGGGGACAGAAAGCAAGCTGATCTGACCTTAAATCTGTTTTGATTACCCAGGTCACAGAAACCATCATGGACCACATTCGTGAAATGTGCAGTGAAAAGATGAAAATGTTTAACAGGGAATCTGAGACATCAAGGGGAAGGAGGGCAGCATACTAGTTTATAACACTAATATAACAAAAGTGATGTGTGACTTCTCATATGCTTGCATTTCTTTATGCAGATCTTTTGGAGATACTTCATGCTTGATGACTAACACTATAGAATTTTACCCTTTGTATTTCTAAAGATGTGTTCACAAAGGTTTTATAGTGTAACTGGCAGAGGTGGTTTATATGTGAATTCTCAGATACAGATTCTACAGGAAAGCTAAAAAAAAAATGATTAAGAGTGATGGAATACATCAGTCAGCTGACAAAGTTTAATGAGAAATGATTCTGTAGGAAAAACACAGCTTGGTAGCAAGAAAGGATACAGAAAAGACAGGGAAAAAGTATTACAGGACATTATTTTTAGAAAGCTTGTTGTGGTGTAAGAGGTGAGGAGAGTGGGTATCTTTAGAAAGTCCTTAAAATCTGACATGGAAACTCTGCTCTGCAATGTGCCAACAATGAAGGTTTTTCTTCTAGGACATAGATGACAAATTGTATATTAACTTCTTGCTGGGCTGAGGACTTATTTTAGTACTTGTTTCCTGTCTGAGTCTGAAAAAAATCAGGGTCAGTCAGTTCTGGGTATTGATGAAGGACCAATATAAAAACCGAAAGATTTAAATTTGTGTCTCTTGATGGGAAGATGATGGCAGTGCTGATGGGAAGCATCTACAGCTATACATAGAGGAAGATCAAAAGGACTAAAGGACTAAAAATGTAGGGGTAGCACTTAGATATATAGGGTAACATCGAGCAAAGAAATCAAAGGACAATGTCTAACTTAGTCCTGATTGTTCCTTTATTCTTGCTGTATTTTTGTTCCATGTACTTGTTCAATTGAGTAAAGAGGAATGTTGTAAAATTGTTGGTTTTTTTCCTTTCAGATTTAAAAAAGCATGTGGTGATCTATCATCAGCACTCAAAAATCACAAGAATTTGGATTAAAATAATAAAACTGTTAGGAAGATACAGCTATGTATCTGATACCTCTGACATGGGTAAAGGAAGAGCACTGATTTTTCCTCTTATTTCTTGGTAAGACTATTAGAAAACCTGACCAGTTGTTACAAAACTATCTTGCATGTGCTGATGATTTCATTGCAGAAGATGTTTTGCAACAGATGACTGAGATTTGAAAGAAACAGAAAACAAATGGGATTTAATGTAATGAAGAAGACTTGCTTGTGGCCGTATGCCAGCAAAAAAAGTTCTGATTGAGTATACCCAACAGCTGATGATCATGAATATCAGAAGATCATAACTTAGAAAGGAGTGACAACGAAGAAGGAGATAAGGACTTGAGCACACAATGCAGATGCCTATAAAGGGCAAAGAGTACAGGTAGTTTGATTATCCCATATTCAGAAGATAGGTTTGGAGGTTAGGACAGTGGGAGATAAACAAGCTACATCTCTCAGTAAAGACCATTCTGATAGCGTTTGACCTGCTACCGAACATTGAGAAGATGAAGGAATAATAATGATCTGTGAGGAAATTACTGGTGAAGGGGGCAAATATCCAAGTGTTACAAGAAGGTGAGGGCAAATTCTGGCTGTGCCCCAAGATCTATATGGTTTCAAGCGCCTGAATCTAGTGGATTAGTAGCCCATTTAGATAAAATGAGGTACTTACAGGGTGGATCTCTACCCTGTGACAAAGGGCAGCAGTCTCTGGCTCTAAGGGAATAATGTGAGAAAAAAGCTTTTGTGGAGAACATAAAACTTGTCATGAGAGATATCAGATGGGAGAATATACCATAACGGATAATTCTGTGCTGTGAAGGTGACTGAGTGTGATTCAAAGAGACATTTTCTTCCCAAATTTCTGTGATTGTGTGGCAGACCTTTGATTCTTGATTTATAGCCTTTCATTTGTTACACTCATTTTCAGAAATGATGAGATTTTAATATTTCTGTCCTTTGTTCACTGGTTGCATAAAAAGTAACAGCAGAAGATGGCAGCAGAGATTGCTGACTCCATCAAATTTCTTTATATGTGCAGCAGAATAGGGATGCTCAGTGAAAGAACACAGGGTGAACTTTTCTTTTAAAACATACTGATTTAATTCTGGAAAGAGAAATTAATTTACTCTTAAGAACATATTAATCAGTTCATTTTTTATGGAAATGATGTAGGAGTTATGAAAGAAAAAACATATTCCTTGTCCCTTCCATATGTTTTAATGCCAACACTCACAAGCAGATAAGATGGTCCTTGAAAAAGATGGTGGACGTATTCCCTTTACATAGCCCTCCTGCCTTAGCAATAGCCCATCAGAGGCAGGTGCCCTACATACCATATAAAAATATAATGGATTGAAAATTATGAAGAAGCTCCGAAAATCTTTATATAAAAAGTTGCTTAAATTACAACAGGTGACTCAAAGCAGAGATAATAATGCCAGAAAAGGATCTTTGCCAGATTAATTCTTCCTCTAATAGCAAACCATTGTAAAAATCTGCCCGTAGGTTAACTTGAACTTCTGATTGTGGACAGTGCATGTGAGTGTGAGCTTAGACACATCAATTTGTAGAGAGAGTAATGTATTTTACTAGACCAACTGGTATAGCTGGAAAACAAAGGCTTTTGGACTCTCAAGCCCCTTTTCCTCTCACAGAGAGAAATGTACCCACGCTGATTTGTGCAGAGACTATGGTTGTGCTGTGTGGCTAATCCTACCCCAAGGAGAGCCAAAGCGTCGTTTCTCAGAGACAGGGGAGTACCAGGGTGGATATATTTACAAAGGATGGGGCTGAAGTAGATACAGTAGAATATGAATTCCAGGTTGGTTTTTTGTTTTTTTTTTTTTGTTTTTTTTTTTTTCTGCAGTGCCACTGCTGCCTTGCTGCCCAAAATGTATTTGGAGCAGCTGTCTCTGCTTCTGCTCTGGCTGCTGCACACTAACGTTTTCGTACTTCTGCCTGTGCCTAAGGAAGCTCACTTGAAATGTCTGTGTTTCTGCTGCTTTTCTGATGCCTACATCTGTGCCGAATATTAACTGTTTGTAGAACTGTATAACTGAGGCTGACAGACAACCTAATTGCTTGAACAAAGACAGAAGCATGACTCAGGTTTGCAAATTCAAGTCCTCATTAGCCTTCAGAACAGTTCAAATTAAAGGAAAAAGAAAATCAGTGAGTACCTAATAAAATTTCCTGGAGGTGGCATTTTCTAGAAAATTCTTGAATACTGACAGAAAGTTTCTGTGCTGTGTGTTAAAGAACTTTTACTGTCTCCCTTCCCAGTTCTAAGTGACTGCCACTCGTCAAACAGGAGACCTGGAGTTAGGAACACATCAAGTGTTTGCCCAATAGTTCTGCGGTATTGTATTTTCTGTCTCTTACTGTACCCATTTTTCACTCTGGTGAATGTAACTCAGTTGTTTTACTCTGGTAATTTCCTTATAATCCTACTATGGGTCAAAGTATTAGTGTCAACCAGAATAAGTGTCTGAAGCAGTAAACTCAGACGTGGGCATCACACCTTACATCAGTATTTCTTTTTATGTTGGGGTGGTAGCACTTATTCCTCTTAATAAACTTAATATTTCCTGGGTTATCTTAGTGTAATCATGAAAGGATAAGAAAAAAAAAAAAAAAGAAATGTACTCCAGAATGCATTCAGTTGAATTCTGCTTGCTTATAGGCATGACAGTGTATGAGGAGTTGTCCTTTCTGGCACAGATTGCACTGTGTTGCAACAAAAGGAAGTTGGAATTGATTATGTCTTTCTCATTTTCTTTATACTTTTCTGAGTTTAGATTTCTAGTGTTTCTCTCTGAGAGACTGGTACTTTAGGTTCAGGATGCATTGGGGTTTTGAAGTGATGAATGGGCTTTTCAGAACTTGCAAAAACATTTTGTATGGCAGTTGCTACATTCAGAAAATGGAGATGGGAATATTAATATTGCCCTGAAACTGAGACTACTTGCTATGTTTTTTAAATTACCTGGAGATTTTTTTTATACGTAATTTGTCTCTTTTGTATCAGTCTTTCAGCAATCAAGTGTACAAACCCGTTTATAATTGTGTGATTTCTGACTGAAAATTCTGATGAGTAGTTGCTGTATTGTTTCTGTATAAACTTTGTTTCATGTGGTTGCAGGCACTGCTGGTCCTTGTCGAGGTGCTATCTAAGCAAAGGCCTTTCAAGATCAGTGTCTGAATATGAATGTTCCATATATAACTTTTAAAAGTATGGAAACAGTCACAGGGAGAGTCTTTTTGTGTCCTAAGATATAATTGTCTCATCTAGCCCTATGATGTCTTCTTGATTTTTCACTGGTAGAAAAGTCAATCCAATAGAGGATTGCAGACATCAAGTACTTGTCCTGCATAGCTATTTTGGTGAGCATAAAGCTAGCTGGACTCACACCAGCAGAAACTGATCTGTTAAAAAATAAAAAAGAATGAAAAATAATAAAGAAGCAGCCCATCCTAAACCACAGATTTGTTAGGTTAGACTGGGGAAACACATATTCCCAATGGGAAGTTGTTACCTAGTGTGGTGAGTTGACCCTGACTGGATGCCAAGTGCTCACCAAAGCCACTCAGTCACCGGCCTCCTCAGCTGGACAGGGGAGAGAAAATATGACCAAAGGCTCATATGTCATGATAAGGATGTGCTGCAAAATAAATCTTGACCATTTACTCGTTTGGGTCTTGGGAGCTTTGGAGTGAGTGACAGTCAATTTGGCACCTCTCTGTAAGTCAAATGGTCATTTTGTTTTGAGCCTGGTAGGGCTTTACTGATGTGCTTATAGCTTCAGATGGTGGAGTTCTAGCTTCTCAAAGAGAGATGGCAATATTAGGGAGAGCAAAATATTCCAAAGAAAGAAAAAGATCTATTTTGGACCTGTGGTTTCCACAGTTATTTCCACTAAATGGCACTAATGTTAGAAGACTGCCTTCCTCCTACTTCTGTAGTTCTTTTGAAGAGTGGAAAATTAATATATTATGTAGCAAAACCCTCCAGTGGACAGCAGGGAATATATTAATGCTTTATGTTCCTGTTTAGACACACAAATTAGTCCTCCAATGTAGTGTCCCTTAACTAGACACTGCTGATGAAGCTTGTAGAATTACCGGTATGTCATTGATGATTTGAGTTAATTTGCACACAGCCTATTGATTTCAGACCATACTTTAAGTTGGGAAGGTTTGTCTATCACTTTGAGCAAATAAAAACCTTAATCAGGTTGGATTTTGCTGCCTCAGATGGAGCAAAAAACAGTCACTGGAAATGTCTTCTAGCACTAGGGACAAATCCTAGTGTTTCCATCAACACATGATGCTACGGATTTCAGGTTTTCATGATCAGTGTCAGTTCTGACAAAGATGCTCTATTTTGTACTGAAAGAGAATCTTGTCCTTTTTTTTTTCCAATCAGCACCTCGGCTTGTTGCTCTCACAGAACTGACATCTATGCCTGTAGGTTTTAGTAGTGTTGCCTACCAGGAAAATCTTACTTCTTCTAATTCTGAATTTCAAACTTTTTCGGCCTGTAAGCAAAGCTTTTCCTGAATAAGTGAGTTAGTGATACCCTTCTGAAGTCTGGCTGCTATTGAGTAGACTGAGGATGTTTCTAAAAGTTTTGAGTCAGACTGCTTTCAAATTTAGCTAAGTCTGGACTATTCCAGTATTTGACTGAATTAATCTCTCACTTTTCTAGGTTTCTGTTGGCCACTCTAACACAAATTAAAAGATATAGTAAAAAAAGCCACTTTGTAAACATCATCTGTGGTAGCTATTTAGTGCATGCTTTTGCTATTCCTATTTTACAGATGTGGGTGTTGAGAGAGACTTCTCCTTAGTCAGGTTACCTGCTCTGACCTTATCTCAAATAACTAGTAGTAGAACTGGAATTCCAGAACTTCTGGCACTTTCTCACTCATCCTTAGTTGTTTTGGACATTTCTGCCTCATTGAAGATGCTAGTCTGTTCCATTTTGAAGGTCCTGTTCTATTTTTAAAATCTTAAAGACAAACGGCTCTTATGAGCACCCAAGTTTCACATTTTGTTCTGCCATTAGCAGTGAAAAGAATGCTAGAAGAGTGTTTCTTTTTTATGAGTTATTTAACTACTTCAGGTTTTAATTTCTTTAAACTTTATGGGAGTATTCATGGAAGGAAGTAATTTGGCAGTAGAGAAATCTGGACAGAGAGGAGCAGCAACAGCATCATGAAGCATTCCTTGACTGCCTTGCTCTGAACAAAATTACATCTGTTGAAAAATTGGTGCTTTCTGTAAGATGTAAGACATCAAACTGGTAACAGCTATCATAGTCTGCCTTAGAGACTGCTGAATTCAATGATGCAGGAGAATCACAGACTGGAAGAAGTTGGAAGGCACTCCAGAGGTCATCTGGTCCAACCTGCTAACTCAGGCAGGGTCACCTAGAGCAGGCTGCCCATGACCATGTCCAGAGAGCTTTTGAATATTTCCAAGGATGGACACTCCACAACCTCTCTAGGCAACCCATGCCAGTGCTCAGTCACCTTCACTGTGAAAGTGTTCCCTGATGTTTAAAAGGAACCTCTTGTGTTTCAGTTTGTGCCCATTGCCTCTGATCCTGTCACTGGGCACCACTGAAAAGGAGACGGGCTCCCTCTTTACATCCTCCCTTCAGGTATCTATATACATTGACATGATTCCCCCTGAGATTTATCTTCTCCAGGCTAAACAGCTCCAGCTCTCTCAGCCTTTCTTCGTATGAGAGAGACTCTAGTCTTCAGTATGTCCATCTCTCCCTTGTATTGGAGAGCCTAGAACTGGATAAAGTACCTCCAGTGCTTAGTAGAGGGGAAGGATCACCTCCCTTGACCTGCTGGTGACATTTCTATTTAATTTCAGGATACCATTCACCTGCTTTATCACAAGGGCCCTTTGTTGGCTCATGTTCAACTTGGTGTCCACAAGGGCCCCCAGGTTCTTTCTTGAGGACTGCTTTCCAGCAGGTCTGCCTCCAATTTATACTGGTGAATGGGGTTGTTCCTCCCCAGGTGCAGGACTTTTCACTTCCCCCTGTTGAACTGGAAAATGGGAAAGTGTAGAAAATGGGAAGTGTAGACTATCTTTTGCAGGGTAGCCACAAGCCTTCTGTAATGCCAGATATAGTGTATATCCATGCAATTGACCTGGAAGCATCACTAGCATCAAAGTGACTATGTCTTTTGGGCTAAGCACGATGATGAAGGCCCCACGTGCCCATACTTTGGTATTCAGTTAGCATGGAATAGATACTTTGGATGGATAGCATGTGAAATATCTTCATAACTAAGAGAGGCAGGTGGATCTGAAAGTATAGTGGGCTCATTTCCACATGTTGAATCACCTTTTAGGAACAACAGAGCCCTTTGGGAGTGGTTCTGGTACATGGAGGGAAGCACTCTGTGTGCTGGTGACAGCATAATAGTATAAATCCAAGTGCCTCCACTGAAGTTGATATAAGCTGCTTCAAGTTGTCATTGAGGTGCCTAGGAGTCATAGCTTAACTATCTATCATGGTTAAACCCCAGCTGGCAATAAACACCACACATCTGCTCGCTCATCCCCTGCCCCCACAGTGGGATGGGAGGACAGTCAGAAGAACAAAAGAAAGCTCATGGGTTGAGATAAAGACAATTTAACAGAACAGCAAAGGAAGAAGTATTAATAATAATCATAATAATAATAATAACAGAATATACAAAATGAGTGATGAACAGTGCAATTGCTCACCACCTGCTGACCAACGTCTTGTCAGTCGTGAGCACTAATTGCAGCTTCCCAGCCAGCTCCCTCCAGTTTATATATTGAGCATCACGTCATATGGTATGGAATATTCCTTCAGCCAGTTTGGGTCAGCTGTCCTAGCTATGGTCCTTCCCAGCTTCTTGTGCAGCTCCTCGCTGGCAGAGCATGGGAAGCTGAGAAGTCCTTGAGTTTATATAAGCACTACTTAGCAATAACTAAAAACATCAGTGTGTTATCAACATTATTCTCATATTAAATCCAAAACACAGCATTATAGCAGCTACAAGGAAGAAAAATTACTTATCCTAGCTGAAACAGAAACCAGGACACTACTGAGAGCTGTAAATCCTGCAAGGTCAGAGATACCTTGTACAGTCTCTATTACATTGCATGTCAAGTGCAAGTGTAGGTGGAAGATTATGTTGACGTGCAGAGTGTCAGGTACAGCTATAAAGAAGGGATAACAGGTTCCCCTTGGCCGGGGATTCCCTCAATGAAAACTACAAACATATTTTTACTGTGTAGTAGTCTCATTCCCTGTCATCAGTGAGACACTGTAATATTTTGATTGGCTTTATTGTCAGATGTTTAAACTGACCCAAGGTTTCCCTTTGACACTGCCTTAACTTCTCTGGAGTGAAGCTGCACTCTATGACCTTATTTAATAGTTTTGGAGCAGTGAAACAATGCCAATAAAGAGAGATGGGAGGGGATGATAAGAGTTTCAGGAGGATGTATCAGCAAGTTTGGATTTGGGCTTAGAAAAAATATTGGGAACATGTACAACCGTTGAATTGAATATTTTTAACTTGCTCCTTCAGGAATGATCCCTTCCAGGTTTTCAGACATTTGAGATATTATTGTTAACATAGTGGCTCGAACTTCACAGAATGATTTGATTTAGTGATCTGCCATCCTCTTTGCACAAACCTTAGCAGAGTTTGCAACTTTTTTTGAGAATTCTAAGTTCTTAGAGTTCATTCTTCATGAGTTCTTAATTCTTATATACTCCATGAATATAAGTTCTTTTATGACACTTGAGAGACAGTCTTTCAAAAGTGTATCTTAATATTTGAAGTATTCCACTAAAAGCTGGGCTAGCATGAGTCGAAATCTTGGAGAGGAGTTTCCCTGGTGACCTTGATCGTCTATGCTTCACTTTTTCTATGGATAAGAGGGAGGAAAAATGACACCTTCATACATCTCTCTGTAGTGAGTCACAGTAAAATGTCCTGAATTGTTTACTTGGGTTTTTGAGAAATAAAAGAAAGGAAATAAAACTCTTTTATATAGCTAGCGTTAAGTGACTTTCAAAAAGAAACAGACGAGGAAAATATTTAGATACAGTGTTACATTGCTTTCTCACATCTATGCTTATAACACCTGTCACAGGACTCTTTTGAAATGCTTTCTATTGCTGCGTGAATTAATATGTACTTTTTATCTCCCTTTGTTTGCTGGGGAAACTGAGGCAGGTATTTAATTTGTCTGCAATCACACAAAGAATTAATATTAGAATGATGACAGAGTCTGAGAGTTGCCCCTCCCAGACTTACTCTCTGCATCATGTTACAAATGTGATGCAGTTCAGAATGTTAATATTGATATGCCTTCTTCAGAGCAAGCACAGAAAGGAGAAAAAGTAATTTTGGAAATTTAAGATACCTAGAGTATCCCAGAAATTGGAAGATAACATTGTGAGAAAGATATGGTAAATTCAAAATATAGGGATGAAAATGCTGTTATGTTCATAAAAGGTAAATAAAAAGCTTTCTTAGGGTAAATGGTTGATTATTCAGAACAGCAAAAAAGCAGACAACTCTGCAACAATGTGTACAACTGGAAAAAGGTATGTGAACATTATGCTGACAGATCCAGGGCTCCTGTTGCTTCCTTTTCTATGTGGAAATCTATCTACATCACCAGCATAGGGTTATAGTCACTGAGGACTTGGGCTGATGACATCTGGCCTCCCTTTCTCACTCTAGCATTGAGTCTGATTTTCTAGCACTGAGAAAACCATTCAGCTTGTCTTTGTGAGCTGTGATCTCCTCTTACATGCTTTCAAGATTTTTTTGGAGAAGCTGCATGTAAATGGTCTCATTCTGTATATGATATGGGAAGAGAAAGGATCTTATGTGTTTGTTTCTTGCATGTTTCTTCTGAGGTGAAACACCCTATAGCGCTCACATGGCTCTGCTAGCGATGCTCCCTAACCAGTAAGACTAGAGTTACAGCTACATAGAACTAGTCAGTCCCAGTTAACAATACACATGCAAAATGGAGGATCAGGCATCAATGCCAGTACACACAGGTGGACTTGTTGTGTTTTGGCACTGAGAAAGTAAATGGCTCCTACAGGACATCTTTATATGCTTTTTCTTTGAAATTTGCATTTGTTCCAGGTTAGGAACAAGATATTTGTCTCTCATGGCTTGGTATATAATGTGCTACTCCGTCTGAGCATCAGATTAAATTTAACTTGTAAAATTTAATACTAACAACTCTTTTGGCCACTTGATAATTTCTATCTATGAAAATAAGAGTTTTCTGTGTCCAGCAAAGGAGGAAGAAAGGAAGGAACTGGAAGCATCTAGGCATCCTGTTTATTTGCATCATGTTGGTGAATAAACTCAGTTAACAGCAAGAACAAGGTGAACGCTACAGATGTGATGGAAAACGTTTTTAAACTTTCTATTAAGGATTATTTTACAGTGCATTTGTTTTGAGTTTTCTGTGTATTTTTAAAGTAAGATAATACCTTAAAAGTAGTTATTAACCTTTTTTAAACTAATACTGAAATATCTCATCAACATTCTGCAAGTTTATATTCATAACAATTTTTAGATATATTATTTTAGATTATATAGTGTCAGTATAAGCTACATGCAATTTGGAACAGAGAAGTGTGTTTACATGCCCACATAGTCTGCAAGGATGTAGAATATTTTTTTTTTTTCCTAAAAATCAGGGATTTAATATTATTCAGTGATATTTCTGGGTGGTATGGCTTTCCTGAGTAGTATATCTCAATGCACCTTTCTATAAGTTGTGATTAGATGGGCTGCAAGGAAACTGAGACACTGTCACTTAGGTATCCTTGCAAATAAAATGGCAGCCCATCTATCTGGCATTGACATCTGGGATTGAAAAGGCAGTACGATTGTTTCAAGATTAATCTCCCTAATGTTTCAGTTAATCTTTCCAAAAACTTAAGGGATTTGACAGACAACTCCACGAATTTTCTCCTGAAGTATGAATGTGTGCATTTATGAGAACAAAAGAATTAGTAAAAAAAATAAAAATCTACATCCTAAACCCATAGACACTTCAGGGGCCTCACAAGTGTTAGACACTGTCATTTACTTGCAGAAGGCTCTTGTCCGCCTGTCTAACAATTAGGTTCCTCCACAAACTACATTACACCCCTTAATTCTGTGGATTGGAGAAGTCTAGTTTTTGTTCTTCAATAATACTGGCAAAGAAGGCTTATTAAGAAGCTGACAAATGTGGTGCAACATGTAAAAGATACTTAAGACAAAGCACAGAGAATCAGTGATTCTTTTTTTTTTTTTTTTTTTTTTTTTCCTGAAATCAAATGGTTGTTCACTGTTATGAAAACGCAAACCTGGAAATAAATAGTTTCTATGGAGCAAGACTCTGGCTAGGAATATGTCCCGGGTTAAGCAGAGAGTTAACTTTTTTTTC
>NW_010136124.1:0-49753 GCF_000699245.1 Pterocles gutturalis | reverse complement strand
AGCTGGGTCGCGCTGTGCTCGTTCTCGAGCGCGCCGGGGACTCGTCCCGCGTGTGTGCACTGAAGTTCGGCGCTCCCGGCCCGTGTCAGCACAAAGCACCTTTCCAGCTGTGCCATGGGACCAGGAGATGACACTGCGCAGTAAAGTGCAGCTCTTTATGCAGGTAATATTTTGGTCAGAGGTTAACACAAGCTGAAAAATAGCCAACGACGAAGCTTTTTTTTTTTTTTTTTTTTTTCATCTGGAAAAAGCAGAACATTTCATTTCAGTGTACATGTCCTTTTCTGGTTCTAAGATTAAATAGCTGGAAAAAAATACTATAATGGATCATTCTATGTTAATATTCATAATATGGACATTGACTAGTATATAGTGTAATATAGATACTGTACTTTGAAAATATTTTGCTTCTCCCGGTGTGGCCTTCTCATTTGTACTGTGCTTCTTCAATAAAGATTTTCTTCTGATTTTATTTTCTGCTTCTTCAGCAGAGATTAAATAACCCTGAAGCTGCCTGTTTTGACAGACCCTAGAGGTTGTTCACACCCTGAATAACCGCATGCCATTATCAGGCACGCCCCATTAATCTGTGTATATTTCTTAAACCAAAAAATTAATCACTAATGAGTCAGATTTTCCATGGTCCAGTTTTCAAAGAGATGGTGTTCAACCAATTGATCAATAAGAAGAAGTGCAAGAACAATCACATTTAACACCTCTGACCCTTTCTCTCTTTTGACAGTCCACTTTATTTTCTCAGACTACTCAACCTGTTTGGCTAAACCTTCCTAGGTTAGGATAAAGGTTGTCAAATAATTGCTTTGTATGTTGTCTGTTCCTGCAGTAAGGGCAGTGTAACTTTCTGCGTTCGGAGCGTAGCCTCAGTTTAAGTACAAAAGAACTTCATGTTTCTAGCCAGCTACTTCTCTGGCAAAGCCATTAAGTGACTGCATCTTCTAAATGATAATGAAACTCCCATGTTGGAATGATGTGAGATTATCTACAACACTGCAGTGCTGTTTCAACTGAACTAAGATCATTGTAACTGATTGTATCTTAGAATAATTACATAAGTTGGTGTGATGTCATCCATTCTAATAAACTTTGCTGGACCACCAACAGATAAGGAACAGTTGTACCATTCTCTTTAAAATCTCTTTTGAACTCTATATGCTATAGTCTAATTCATTTGGCAAGTACTAATGCCATGAAGATTGCAATCTATTGCCCAAATCTATTAGCCTAATAATAGAAACTCAGCAATGCCAGGGAGAAAAGTGACATCACGGAAACAACCTAAAAAATTTGTTAGTGGTGGCAACTTCCAACAGAGACTGTGGAATTCTCTAAAAACACAGTTCACTGAATAATGCAAATCTCACTTAAGAGGAGAGAGAGGATGCTTATCTTCTTACACTACCACTTCTCTTGCTCAAATCTCAGTTGTTAACTAAGCACGTCTGATATGCTTATCACTAGAAACACTCTAGGTTCTAAACTTGAGTGCCCGCAGGCCATGTTCTGCAGTGACAGTTTTATGATGACTAGACTTAAAATAGTGGGGTTTATGAAACGTGGGAGATAACATTTGTCCTACGGATCTCAGTTTTTAAAAACAAATTCTAGACTCCTGTGGCACTCTGTTTTTTAACAATAGCAAGTCAGTTCTGTGTTCGAGTTTCACAAGATGCTGACAGAGTCAAACTCTTAATTTTTCTGTTTTTAAAAAGTTCACAACTTTGTCCTGAACTCAAAATATTGTTCATATAAAGCAAAAGTAACTCTCATACACAAAAAAATAGGAGGCTTCGATAGGGAATATCAAGTAAATGGGCTATTAATACACTATTCATATCTCTTGAATAGTCAAAAGAAAGAACATTTAAAGAAAAGTTCCCTAGCTTTCCCAAGCTGATCTGTGAAGATATCATTGTAGCAGTCAACGAAGTGGCAGGTTATTAATTGCACAGTTGCAGTAATGTCATCCTTTGTCTATGGTTTGAGGTGAAACATTTATCTGGAGGCATTATTCCTTGTGACAAGCCACCACCCACTGCACTCAGTGAATGTACTTGGTGCCATTGTATATCCAGTATAAATGTTTGCAGATTAATACCCAGTTCTGATTACTGTTAGCATAACCTTCAAGTTATGCTTGTGGTGAGAACTGTTAATTTCAACTGCTACTTGAAGGAGAACCTCTGTCTTAGGTAGAGATGTGGAGTTCCAGGCAGCTTACTAAGTATGGGGTTTTCACAGAAGCTAAATTACTAAACACAACGTCCTGCCTGTTCCAAAAAAGCAGTAATATCCCATGGTATTTTTCATAACAGTCAGGAGTTGTCCTAGATGTCTTTGAGAAAATCTCCGTGCATCCACCCACACAGTAGGATAGTGCTGGTGGTTGCCCTCCTCTGTTCAAGAAGGTGCCAGAAATGTGGAATACAAATATTTTGGGATGAAAGATGCTGTAGAAATGTAATAGACCGTATGATTTTTAAACAGGCATGCCCATTATTGCCTGTGGTGAAAGCTGTTAGAAGTGCTAAACAGACCACAGGAGTCTTCAGACATTTTTCACTGTTGTAAAGGTATGTTCACGAGGTCTTTCTTTTTATTCATTTGTAACCTTGTATTAGTGGCATTTAGTGACTTAAGGATGTAACCTGAATGCTCTCAATGCTGTACATAGAAAATCCTACTGTATCACACAGTAGGTTTTTTGAATAATATTGTGCAATGTAGGTGTGAAATAGAATGTGGAATTGAAGGGTGTTTTCCTTGTTAAATTAATTTTATGATGCATAATTCAAATATATTAGAAAGCTGAGCTGTTTTATTCTGCCAGTACAGCAGACATGATAAAAATAATTTTTTACCCTTGTAGTATAAAGATAAAACAAGGAATTATTATATTACTTTTGTTTTTGTTTAAATAAAAACTAAATCTGTATGTCAATGTCACATTTTTCTACAGAGCAGGCCATCAGCTTACATCGCATCCTGTCGAACAGCTGCCTTTTCTGTGTTTGCATTCCAGTATGTGGGTGAGGTTTTGGAAAGCATGCACACACATACATGTAGCCACTGGAAGTATTGCTGTAGGAACAGGGACAGTTTTTTGTGCCCATCTAAACTGCGCGCTTAATTGAAGAACACTATACACATCTCATCTATAAATGCGCAAGAGGAACAGTAAGCATTTTGTGAACATGTTTTTTTCTAAGGAGCTTGGGGAGCATTTCTGAATTACCGCCATAAAGAAGTTAAAATTGTTATTTCTATTTCTCATGTTAAACAACCTCCATGCCTGGAGATTACGCAGTTTGCTAAAATCACAGCTACTTAACAGCACAACTGGCATAGCACCACTTTATATCACAACTTGTATTCTTTACTCTCATTAGCAGATGATCTTAAAGAAAATCAAATGACAATGATAAAAGTCATCTACCTAGGGGTGGATCCTATATTTTTAAGTAGATGGAAAATGATAAAACTGGTTTTAAAACTAGTAGGCTCAAAATTTGCATCAGATTTACTACACAGGGCACTGATACATGGATTTGATAAACATCTGAGCATAAAGACATCCTGTGCAAGATGTTGATGGATTTATATTCAGTTTGTGGTAGGGCTACTGATTTTTTTAATTAGGCTAGGCTAGGCTAGGCTAGGCTAGGATAGTTCAGCTGGGAGGGACCTACAATTGTCTAGTCCAATTGCCTGACCACTCAGACTAGATGAGTGTTGAAGTGCTGAAGTGCAATGGAATATAGAAGAGAATTATTTATCTCCTCTTACCCAAGGAGAAAGCATAAAATAGTTCAAGTTAGTACTGTCCCATCTATGTGACTCAAAGTAATATTAAAATTACCCTACAGCTGGGTTTGTACAGATGTTCTGCTTTGCAATGGAGTCCAATTACAGCAACTAAAGCATCACAGACCCCACTAACCTAAACATTACACAGATAGTACAATTTAGTCTTTCTGTTTAATGTTATATTTTAATAGTTTATATGTAGGTCATAGGACAGGTTTCATCCTGAAAAGGAGATGGATCATGTTATTCTAAATTGTAAGCAATGCAGTTGTTTGTTTAACACTTTGGCCTGATAGATGAACTACAAATAAGACTACAAAAAGGTACCCCATATACTGTCAGATATAGGACTAAGTAATTTTTGCCTTTTATAGAGAGTTTTCCCAATAGTTGCTACTACATAATAGTAAATGCAGGGTCAGATCCAAAAATATATTTTTCTTTAATTAATGCCGTCCCAAATATATTTTGCTCCTAATATGTATATTACAGGCATTTACTTTCTTAGAGATACATTGTCTTTTTGGGTCATATTTAAGATTAGCATAATACTATGATGCATTCCCATTGCTACCATTATGTTTTTACTTTGCTAGTGTTTTATTTTTGCCTTTGGATCATCAAGGTGAATGTTTTACCACATTACATGTCATGATTTGTAAGTTATTTTGCTTGTTGAACAGTATTTTTGGGAATACATTAAATAACAATTAGTGAGGTATTCATGTGGAATAACTTTGCACTTGAGTAATATTAGAAAGCTTCAGATGATGCAGAGTACTGAGTGATTTAAGATATAGAATCACATATGCCCTGAAGTATCCTGTTGGAATGCTTTGTCTAATGCTTTCAAATCATGTTAACCACAATAGTTGCAACAAAGGATAGATAAGAGTGAATTTAAATGTTAATCTTACCTCGGGTTTAGAAGAAACTGCAAGTTCACTAAATTGCTATCATGCATGAAATTTACAAATCAGGTATGTTCATATATAACTAGTAAAATATGTTGTGCAAAAATCCTCAACACTGAGGTCTGTAAAATCTAAACACTAAAAAATATGTATGAAGAAAAACACGTTTGGAAAGAACTACATTCATAATATTTGTTCAAGTGATTAGTAATGCATTAGCTTGTGTCTTATTGTATCAAAAAATAACACTACAAGAAACATAATCTCCTTTTTCTATTAGAAAAATATGCTTAGATCCAAAAGAGATTTGGGAATTTCTTCAACAGAGATACAGAAAATATAGCAATAGCTAAGCTATCAGTAGAGGAGTTATCTTAGGTCCTGAAAGCTATATTGCCATGTACTGCTATGGTTGTACTGTATCATGAAAGCAAGATATATTAGGAGAAGCTTTATGCTGCACAAATTTGTATCAGTACTTTAGCTAGCTCGCTCAGAGTAACTGGCTAAGTTTACCAACTGTGATAATTCCCACAACCTTTTCAAACACATTTTCCAAGTACAGCACTTATCACTATGATTCTAAGAAGCAAGAACAAACACAGACAGGGCTCAAGGCTGTGTATTACAGCTGAATGTGGCTTTATGTCTAGTATTCGCCTCATCAGGGGCATATGAAACATCAGTTGCAAAAATTCTTTGAGGTCTTCAGCTGAAAATTATAACTGATCTGAGTTTGAGAGTTTGCATAAATAATTTCAAGTCCTTTAAAAGCCCAGCTTTGACTTTCTTTTCTGAAGTTTGCCAGTGCCTCCTTACCTCGTTAGTGAACATCTATGTGCAGTCAACACAGCTTGTGCAGACATGTCAAAGACAGTTTGAAACTAACAGCTATGTGAAGCTCAGCATGGTCTAACAACTCATTTTCAGAGCCAGGTTTCCTGGAGAACGAAGCAGCCTAATTCCTTATGTCCTTGGCTATGCTTAGCAGCAGTACATAGGACAGAATAGCTCAAGGGTAGCACAAGTATATTCTCTTGTATGTACGCACCAGTATACATATCACTGTATCTGCCCTGTAAACAAAAAAATGGTAATTAAGGAGCAAAGTAGTCTCACACATAACAATAAGCCCATGGCAACATGGACTGAAAAAGCTGTCTAGCCTTTGTGTGTGTTGTATAAAAGCAAACCTTGTCTGCATACCTGTTTGCTATTGATTTACTAAATAGATTCAGCATCTTGAAACACTTCTAATTTAAGCAGTTAAGTTTTAGCTAAGTTTAATTTTATTTAAGAAATATATGGAGCATTGTCTAGCACTAGTTTTCCCATTTTTTAAATTGAGAGACTGTGTCCATACACCATGGAAGCACCCTTCCTGGCATCAGAGCTGCTGTTATTTAATTTTTTCTTCCCTCCAAACTGCTATGCTAGTCACTGCTTACTATCCACCAAGTATGGGATGGCTTAGAAAGTTTCATTCATATCTTGACACAGTCAGGAGGCAAGAAAAGGCTTAACAATCTAGTTTGGTTTTGTTCTGTTTACTATGGCATAAAAACAAATATAATAATGGTTAGAATTCTCCCATGCTAATTACTATGTATACACGCAGCAGTTTATGTTGCTCTTTACTATACATTAACATCTATTAATTCAATCTAGTTCAGTACTGTGTACTAACCAGAGACAAAGGTTGCATCTATTTCATTAAAAATAAAGAAAAAATAAACAAGCTAGGCTAGAGCTTTTTAAGTGCTCCATATGGAACCAGTAAACAGAAATGCCCTTAGCTCAACCAATTTGACTTGGGCATTAGACCAGATTTAGAAGACTGTGCAATGCTTTATGCATAGCAGCACAGTTGCACAATTAAAAGATTTGAAGATTCAACTTTTAAGTAGCTCGTTAAAAGTATTTTTAACCTTTTAGTTCGAAAAGAAAAACCCAGCTAAATACCGCAAAACAATTTTGAACGCATCAGTCAGTCCCAGTCCATGACCAATGCATAGCTCCAGTGTCACACATTTATGCCAGGAGATGTGAAATTGCCATCATCATTCTATACTGGAGCCGTAGGCCACTCAGCTGCTATCACAGCACTACAGCTATTTCTGACTTTGTGGAATGGAGCCAGTGTTGTTCCCAGAAATAAAGGCTAGAAAATGAAAAGAGCACCAGTCTTATCTCCCCTATCTCTTCCTGGAGAAGACTGGGCAAGTTAATGGAAAATAAATCCATCAAGAGTTATTAAATACAAAGCACCATCTCTGGCTCAGGAAGTTCCTGAACCACAGATTGCTCGATGATAGGAACATTTGTGGAAGCATATACGCTTTCCCTTCATGTATAGTGTTTCCTCAACATCAATTTTTGGACATTGTCTGAGACAAGATACCAGGCTAGGTAAGACATTTGGTCTGACATAGAGAGGCCATTCTTATGTTCTGAGGTTCTTTAGACATATTTGGAGGTCTGACTTGAAAACAGAAAGGCCTCATTTTTTAATAAAAGTAAAGGAGTGCTATGGATGTCTGTGGTTTATTTGAACCTACTGAAATTATTATTTCAAGATTTTGCCTTCAGTCTTATTTTTTACATTGCAATGCACCGCACCTTTGAAGCATCAGGCATTCAAAGAGCTGGTAAAGGCAGTTTGGTGGTGTTAGAAGGTAAATTACAGCTCTGCTGAATGGCTTGCTTAGGTATTGACTTCAGGAGTTCTGTGTAAAGTGGTGATGCTGAATGGACTTATTAACAACTCTGAGGCCAGTGTGTGTGAAAGTGACAGCACTGGGACAAGGAGATGTTTTATCTCTCCCTAGCAGTGTATGAAATGCTTATTGACCCGGTTGAACCTTAAAAATCAGTCCATTATAGTCAGATACAAGTTCTTGGGCTTCATTCCAGGCTAAGATTCACAAAGATAAGCATGTCTATGCAAATTAAATGCATCAGAGTCTATTTAGGCCAAACAGTTAAAGAGAAAAGATTGAAAAACAGATGCAGAAGTAGGAGAAAATAAGTCAAAATAAAGACCCTAAATGGTTTGTACTCTTTTTTATTTTAATACCTATGAAACTGCATTTGAGAAATAAGCAGCTGTAGACTCCGGTGAACATGATACCAATTCGGGTAGAGTCACAGCCATTTTTCAACTGAACTAACTCTTGTCCTGTGATTTTACAGACAGAACCCTGCTGCATAACCCATTTTAAGTAATTCATGATGCACCTTAGAAAATCCTTGGCCCAAGGACAGAAAAAATTTAAAACATTTAAAGTGTATGAAAAAGAACAGGGAGATTAAGCTGCACGGTGGCTCAGGAGATAGATTCCTATGAGGGCAGAAGGAAACTGTTTTAAAACATAGACTGTGATTATCAACGTTAAAAGGAAATGTGATATTTTTCAGCACGTAATATGAAAAGTGAGATGCGAGGAAGATTGTTTGTGATTCTTAGCAGTGCAAATTTACCTGATGTTTCAAGGTTCAAGCATAGGTGTTTTCAAGGTTTTCCTTCTTCCTACCATTCAGGCTAAGAAGTCTAATTTTTCAAAGGTCACATATATTTAAGTCCCCATTTCTCTTTAAATTAGTTCACAAAAGCAGGTAAAAGACAGGATCTAGATAGGGATCACTTAGGTGAGGAATAATGAGGAAGGGGGAATCATCTTAAACTATTTTATATGTATGCAGAAGCTTTTTCATTTTTTCTTTCTCTTTCCTAATAAATTTTATTATTGCAGACAATATGAACCTTGCTTTACACATGATGTAATACTACCTTGTATGCTTTTATTAAGAGTCCTGATGCTACTTACAGCAGTTTTTTCATGCATAGTTCATGACCGACACTTTAATCAGAAGCCTCTTCACCTGCACGAGGCAGACAGCTGGAAACTGCTGTCCCATCTTCGGAGTGAATTTGTACCAGGACTTCCATCTGTGCTATATACGTGCCTGGAAGGGTACTGATCATTGCAAAGATCATCCCTAACTGATGGCTCTTTCAGTGTAATTTTTGAACACATTACACAGTTTCAGTTCAGAGAAAGATTTGAACCATAGTGCTGAAGGAGAAAAAAAGACAGGAGGAAGATTTCAGAGCAACAATTTTGTAATATATTGAAGTTCTATCCTTACACATGTCCATTTTTCTAGTTTTAACTGAGTGTCTCTCTTAAATCCAAATTAAATCACAAGATATATTCTGAAAGTTACTTCTGTGAAAGAATCCTAGACATCTGGAGTGTTTGATAAGAAAAGAAGCACTTTGCAATCTTCAGCAAAATAGAAAATGGGGGAGATAGTGATCAGTGTTCAGAATTCATTATTGCAGCTACTGTGAAGAGAAGCTTCTGTTAAGAGCTGTAGCAATTACACGTGGCTGTTACAAATAGGCATCTAAGTTGTACACAGTTCCTTAAAAAAAGACTAAAATCAGGAAGCTGATGACTGTGCAAGTTAAGTATCATCTAGGTAAAAAACAAGGGTATAGCACAGAAAAGATATCCACGTTCAGTATGACATGACAGAGAACACCAGGAATCTGTAATGTGCTTAAGTCATGACAACTTGAACCTGATGCTGGGAAGAAGAAAGTGAAATAATATTTCTTAAATTCTTCCATGCAGCACAGCTTACTCCTTGTGTTTATCCAGCAAACCTGCCCTTCCAGAGATCTCTCCAGGTTGCACCAGATACCAGCAAGTATCACACATTGCAAAATGCCACAGCAGGCAGCAATCTGATTAGAACCGCAGCATTTCATTTGCAAACAGTCTACTTCAGTTACAGATTAACAGAAAGGATTTAATTTCTTGAAGGAGAAAATTAGTAGCTGGTAAAAGCAAAATATGAAAAAACGCATGCTGGCAATTACAGGAAAACCTCAGGACCTGATTGTAGCATACGTTTTAGCCTTTGCATACAGTTTATCATTTTTACGTGAGAAGGCTCATCAAGACGAAATATACTTTCCAGAGATCATTAACGGTTTTACCTTGTCCAATGAAAAAACATGGCAATTCTACTGATTTGTAAAAGTCAGATCAACACCTCTTAAATCAGGCCTCAAATTTACATAGTAAGCATGACAAAAAAATAGGATCTATTTGGAATAGTGGAATTCTAATCTGAAGTTTTTATGATCGCCACCATGGAACTGGTGATAAAGGAATGGGGTGGTAATGCCTTTTCCCACTTCTGCTAGAAATCTCACTTCTTATCTGCTTCAGGATCTACTTCACCAGCAGGCCCTGCTTGAATAGTGCTGTTGTTTAATCTGCAGTACACGGAACAGAAAAGAGGAATAATAAGATGGGTAGAATCCCTGCCAAATTTACAACAAACAGCAAGTTCCAACAACTCCTCCCGTCCTCCCTTTCGCTACCCAGAGGCATACAAAAGTCAGGTAACTGTTGTAATTTAATCTCTTTAGCAACATCTGACGCAGCAGACTTAAGAGTATTTTTTGTATTCCCATACATGCACTAGGCACCATAAACCTAATTTACTAGATTATTATAAAGCCCATTGTAAGGATGAGGGGATTCTACAGAAAGAGGTCTCTGTGCCAGCCAGCAAGAAAAACTTTATTGAATTCTTCCACCTGGCAATCACTGCAACCCTAGTCACTTTTCAAAATGTTAAGGCTCATAAACTATTTTACTGGAAGTGGGAAGAAGAAGAAATGCCTCTGTATTAAACACATGATTGAGAGCAGCAAGTCCTAGCACACCACCTGCAGTGATTGCACTCAAATATTTATTATATAAGTTCCACTAAGGAATAATCAATAAGATTTGTCAGAGAGCTGATGAGAGTTCAGAGGAGAAAGCTGTGTGTCAAGCAGCTTGTGACAGTATAAAGAGACTACAGAAATATATGCATCCAAGGGGAGAGCTGTCAGGCACTTAGAAGTTGGAATATAGCATTCAGTCACTCAGTTTCATGAATACGTCCTGGATTATTACATGAAAGGAAACTGCAGTTCTAGCAATACTCTGTTCTGCAATACAGGTGTGTCTGCTGCCAAGGATGACCTTCCTGACAAGGACCTTATCCTCATCTCAGTGCCCTGGATTCTCAGTGATTCACAGTCACTTTGACATAATGAATAGAGACTTCCTGAGCATATTGTCTTATGGCTTGTGATAGCAATGAATGCCCAAAAGAAGAATGACTAGCCTCGAAAAAGAGGCAGAAACTCCTCTAGTTCCTCTCTGTTTCTTAAAGCTCTATTCTCAACTGTTATAGACTGCTAACTTTCTAACAGTCACCTCTTCCAGAGGCATCTAAGGATCAACATCTAGGTCATGAATAGGACCTCAAGTGCTCTGTGCTTCAGCTTGTTTCTTGGGCAGACTAATACTGCCCTGCCAGTGTTTGTTCAGCAGTTGCCATTGTCTGATACAATGGGCCTGGGTTACCATTTATCAGACCTGTTCTTCCAGCTAGTCTACATTCCTTGCCCTCTCCACTTCCAGGATGGGGAGATCCTTTATGAAGATACTTCCTGAGCCTCCCAAAGGGGCATGCTCCCTCTTAAAGAAAACAACAATAATCACTTTCATAATAAATTTAAAACTGAAAAAAATGCTTTAAAAATATTTTGATTAATAGCCCTGATATAACGATCTTTTTCCTCTTATGCTTCTTGGTTCCAAGAAAATAAAATACCATCTTACTACACTGTAGCTTGATTTCATTATGTGTTTTCCAAAATCTTCATATTTGCAACTTTTGCTGCTCTCTGAAAGTTCAGTGCAGGCTCTGTGGAATAGCTTTATTGAAAAGGAGTTTGAGAGTTTAGCACTGTGCACAAACTACGTGTGAAAATTTATTAAAATGCAAAGGGTTAGAAATCAGTAATCACAAAAAAAACTAGTTCAGCAAGCTAAATGGTATTTTTACTTAGGAAAATTTCTGACCATCTCTTACAACTCTTCTCACAAACACATTTTTTCATCTGCTTCATATATACCCCACTATAGGTTCTCAGAGTCTTTACAGAAGGCAGGTATGCTCAGTAAACCAAGCATCACAAAGCTCCTGATTCAAGCACCCTTAACTGAGATAACCGTAAATAATCCCTTGAATTCACTGTCAACTGGAGAGCAATGATGTACTGAATAGTATGAATGCCCTCTTCAGGTAGAACAAGAAACTGCTATAATTCTGTGATTGATTTCAGTTTGTCTGTTTATTAAGTAGGTACTAAATAAACAAATCTATAGTAATCCTTTTTAGCCTGTACTGACATTGTCTGAAAATTATAAATGGTACAGTGGTATCTCCCTGGTTATAGCTGACAGACAGTTGATAATCTATCACAAACTTTTCACCAGTCATAAAGGCAGGTTGTGTCTATACTGATGAATTACAGAGGAACATGGAGCAAGATTGAAACCTGCACCGTTGTTCATCAATGATGCTTAATTGTTACAACACTCCTGGCGTGGTTGGACTGTACCAGCTAGCATTCTTTCCCACACCCTCCGTATAACACTATCTGTGAGTGTTTTACCAGTCCCATGAGCTGCTGCACATCCTTCACATAATTTTAAATATTTTGAGCATAAAAAAACTCTCTCCCTCTCTCTCTCTCCCTCTCTCTCTCTCTCACACACACAAATTATGCCTAGAGGTATAGCAATACCCTATTTTGTCCAGGGGATATCAAGGGCCAACTGATACATACTGTGGATAACAACGAGTTGTGTGTCATTTGGCCTCGGATCTAGGAACAAGTCCCCTCTCTCTAAAGCCTCAATAACCTACTGCAAGAGCCAGGTTTTGAGGTAATCAATACTGCAATTTCCTGAAGGGTCAATATAGTGTGGGGGACACCATACATCAGGTAGCCCACAAGCATCAGGTGACAATAGCTTCCTGTTGAATCTATTATCCAAACAGAGCCTAAAGCACCAGGTTTCTATAGGCCTGCTCTGGGCACACTGCTGTCTCTGTCCACTACATGTTGCCAGAGGCTTCAGAGCTCTGTCACGGCAATCTCCTATTTTCCACAGAAAAACAGCAGTCAGCAACTACTGCATGCCTGAACTCTGTGACATTTAGCCCCGTGACCTCCATATCCCCCGTGACCTCCATATCCATGCTGGTTTTCCGATTGGCCAAATCTACTGTGGATGAGATCAACAAAAATATAAATATGTGCACTCAGTTTAAGAGAAGAATGATCTCATCCCTTAGCCAAAGATGAATGTGAATAAAACTGTTTGAAGACTATTATGAATTCAGAGCATGAAACAAGGCTTTCAAACACAGTCTTTACTGGAACAAGAGGACTGATGGACAACACGTGGAGCGCAGCAAATGTCATGCAAAAAAGAGTAACAAAGCAACGAAAGTACTAAAAATCAACACCAAGAAAGGGTGGTGGTGTGACAAAGAGAAATCTATGGTCACGCTTAATTTTAATAGTCACCATCATCCTTGTTATTTCTAAAGGACCTCCTGACCACTTCCATGAGAACATGCCTAGAACTTCTTGCTTTGGGGTAAATTCACTCTAACGGATGGCCTTGATTTCAAGCTGCACATGAGCTGCAGGTTTAACTTCATATGCAATACAGAGTAATAGCTGCATTCAAAGACTCTAGCTGTATAGATTAATTACGTGGTCGTATTTGTCCCTGACTCTGCCATGGAAGCTCAGGTAATGCATACAATCCACAAAATCAATACACACCATTGCAATGCTTTGTCTGCTCAGTAAAAACATGAACAAATTACTTCATTCCTATATTTGAGAAAGCAAAGAGAGGTGTTCTACATACAGGAGCCTAAGCTGACAGCAGAATAAGAACTGAGGAGCAGAAAACTGTTTGATCAGCTTGGAGTTCAAAGACATGTCACAGCAGTAACTTCCAAACTGGATTACTGTGACACTGACAGTAACAAAAATACCTTTCTTTTTCTGTTCATGCCTACAGCATACTTGAAAGTCAGTCAGTCTCCATATGTACGGCTTCGGACTTGCTGGGTAGTCTGATTCATTCTCAGTCTATCAAAAATCTTAAGTCATATTTAAGGTCCATGAAGATCACATTGTATGCTTACACAGTTTTGAATTGAAACTTAATTTACATTTAAGTAGATTCTACTGTAGTGCATACTTGCATTTTCCTGGAATTTACATAACCCAAAATTTGTTACTTGCCATATAATTCTTACATTAATTGTGAGTTCTGTAGCTGTCTCCACTAATAACAAGCTAGCACCATATACATCCTTGTCCTGCCAAAGACCAGTCTAATTCCTCCTTCCTTCACAAAATGGCACCACTAGTATACCATTTGTCACATTTTTTATTCTTTGTCAAATCTCTCTTTTCAGTACAGCTACCTCAAGGCAGTTACTGCCAGTGTTAAGCTTTTACTAATCAAACAAAACACCTTCATTAACTTGCCAATACATATAATTAAAAACAGACTATACACCTTGGGTGGGGTTTACCAACGCTCCCAAGCTAGGCTCCTCATCACACTCTGTTGCATATACTGAAGGGCGTACTTATCAAGGTGCCTGCAAGTGAAATATCCAAGAAAGCAGGGACTGTAAAGCTGCCAGCTTTCAAAGTACCTGGACATATCATTTGCAGCATCTAGAACACAGCATGTCAATGTCAACAGGTTGTCACAGCATAGACTGAGACTTAACAGGATGGCAGACCTTGTTAAGTTTACCACATTTTAACACAGGCCAATGCTTGCTTTGTGAATATGAAATTAACATTGATTTTCCTGATTTGCAGGAGGTTTTATGGTTAATATATTGTGCATAAAATTCCCAAGACTATTAAGATTACTGGTGTATCTCTGCAGCTTAACTTCCGCTCAAGCAGAGACTTCTTTTTTTTTTTTTTTTAATTTAATAACTTCTATCTGCAGCTTCCATCACCCCTCTAAATATCATCATTATTATTCTTAAATCTACAAGGCAAACTATCTCAGCCTGATCAGGAGGAAAGCTAAAGTTTTAAGATAAAACTGTTAACATTTGGACTGAAATTAAATAATATAATAAGATAAATACTAAAATTAAGCCAAACAACTATTCCTAGAAGAAAACTAGTAAGGATTCAGAGATTTATTTCCAAGAATTGTTGGGTATTCTATTCTTCTATCCTTAACACTTCCATTTAAATAAGAAATGTGTGTAATAACCATTCTACAAAGAACAAAAAAGAAAAATAAATGAATTGAAAACGCACCATCACAACTCAGTTATGTTGTGATTAATTTTTGAGCACCATCTGCTGGTCTGCTTCTAAAACAACAACCACATTTCTCCACTGATGGTAATATCTAGGTACGTTACCAGGTCTGTATTGACTTATCACTAAACTTATTACATATTTATTAAAAATTCCCACGTGTCATGCATTATCATCATACTAGAGGAAATAACAGAATTCACGTAATAACGGACAGCTATAGAGGAGACGTGTTGGAAAGGTTTAAAATAGCTGCTCTGCAGTTAACACAGATTGAGATAAGCCTGTCACAGTGATGGTTTTAAGCTGAAAAGGTTTCTAAAGTACACTGATGTCCTGTTTTCAGCTGAGACAGAGTTAACCTTCTTCACAGCAGCTAGTGTGAGGCTGTTTTGGTTTTGTACTGAGAAGGCAGCTGATAACATACTGATGCTTACAGTTGTTCCCAGGACAGCCAAGGACTTTTCAGCTTCCCTGCTGTGCCAGTGTGTGCAGGTGCAGGAGAAGCTGGAAAGGACCACAGCCCCAATTACTAGCCTAGGATTTGATCTTATGTTTAGGACTGAGATCCAATTTGGCCAACGGTATATTCCATAACATGCATATCATGTCCAACACACAGATGAGGATCTGTCCAGAAGTACTCTCTTGCTCTGCGTTGTCTTCCTCTGGGTCACCCCTCTCCCAGCATCGTCTCGGTCTCCCAGATGCTCAGGCTCTTATGTCTGTCCTGGGATTGCAGCTTCAGGACTTTCCTTGACTGGGGATCATTAGCTGTGAATAAGCTGAGCCTTGGTCATTGGGTGGTGAGCGGTACCACTGTGTATCACTCGTTTGTACATTTGTGTATATTACTATTATTACCATAATTATTATTATTTTCAATTTTATTGTAGTTTAGTTACTAATTTGTTCTCATCTCAACCCATGAGTCTCTTTTCCTTTTACCCCTTTAATTCTCTCCCTCATCCCTGGGAGGGGGCAAGGTGAATGAGTGGTTGTTGTGGTGTTTGGCTACCAGCCAGGACCAAAACTACAGCAACTGAAAATGAAAGCAACTTGGACACTGTTTTTGTCTTAATGTACCATATGTCACTCCTACCACAGCTCTTGTCAGCAAGAAAAGAAGAGATATCACTGCCACCTTTTATTTCTTGCAGCTTCTCAGATAGTACTGGAAAGAGTTGTGGAGAAATCTTCAAAGGCAGAACCTCACTCTCAAACATATCATCATGATTCCTTCTTGCTTGCCTCTTGCTCCTAGTAACACACTGCCATCTGCTTTTCTTGTCTTTCTCCTTACTCCATTCCAGAAAGAGGAGGACCTAACATTTCCTCCAGGACATGACAAAGTCCGATGTTAGGAGCCTAGATTCTGACAGGGTTAACTATTAGCAAATCCACAGCCTTATTCTTTTCTCCTTCTCCCTAAAACATTAAATAAATATTCATTTAATTTTGCCCTTACCAAAATATTTTGTAACATAAGAAATCTGCACTTGCTTTTTGTTAAAGATACTAATTTTTTTTCCAGCTTGAATTGCCTTGTAGTGTCCAGTTTAGAAGAGAGCATTTGAATCTTGCCACTTTCTTCCCACACTTCTAACAAATATACTTAAATACCACACACACATATAATGAACTAAGGTATTTTTTAAAATATCAATTAATTTAAATAAAAATTAGTTTTGGTATCAAACTGAAGGTAAAATCTTCAAGGCCTAGATATAAAATACTGGTCCATTGATATGCTGAACAGTTATTTAATTGAGTATTGAATAATCACTAACAATTATCAATTGAATTATTAATTTATTCATATTCCACAATTACTTTGTCTGCTGCCCTGAACATTGTAGTCAATCTGCGTATATTCTGTGTAATAGTTAATATTTCACAGTAGACTGTTGTCAGAGTAAAATCTTGATTCCTACAATATTCCAACAAACACTTAAACCTTTTTTCTTTTTTTATGTTGAAGTAAATAGGACTGCTTCTGCATTTTTAGTTAACCATATATGTTCAAGACTGAGACTTTGGAGCCCTGCGGAGGCTCACAAAAATTTAAATCCAAGCAAAAGGGCATGCAGAAGGCTACTGTTCATGAATGGAGTCTTTTCGGAATTGAAATATGCTCAATACTTCAAGGAACAGTAACACTTCATACAGGAGAAAAAAAATCCAAGTTGTTAGTCTGAATCAAGATGGTTCTCAAAAGAGAAAATGTAATGAATTCTTAATAACCATTAGTAATTTGCAGGAATACCAAGGGCAGAGTTTCATTGACAAGAATACTGATAGTAGAGTTAGTCCAAAAGTGAAGATCCTGGAATAACATAAACAGACATGTTTTTGAATTCCTTTAATATTTCAATGAAGACATTATTTTTGCATTTGCAAAACAGCAGTTTAACAGTTTGCCTCGTGCGCTTTTCTTTTTTCTAAAACAGGTAGGTATACTACAAGGAAAATATATAAACAACTTTTTATTTATCCTTGTTCTAGAGAGAAGAAAAGTTAACTAAAAAAATTAACACAACAGTTTATCTCGTTGCCTGGTTGTATCTAGTTTTCTTCATCTTTTCACACTAACAACTTGTTTCTCTTGGGTCTCAGTGATATTCTTCATAAACTTGTACAGTCCCACGATACTTTATCTAGCGCTGAGTGACATCCTGAGGCATGGAACTGTTGTTTTATAATTCTACCTTGGCCACATCCCACATTATAGGAAATGGTTAGAAGCTGTTGCTCAAGTTACTAAATCTCATCATAAGCAATAATTACTCCTAAAACATTCTTATCTCAACAGTTCAAAAATACAGTCCAATGAAATGCAGTTTATAATGTTAAAATACTGATGTTATGAAGGAGTTCCAAGCAAGTTCCCAGCTTACATCTAATTATAGCACAACAAGCACAATGCAGGGGGTTTTTGGCTCTAGTTTTGGAAGCACTAGCCATCAGCTGGGAGTATTTGCAAATTTTCAACAAAGTTACTTCCTCTGTTCCAGCAGGCTCCTCTTTTGATGCCCTGCTAAAGTTTCAGGATGTTTTTCTTGTTGCATCCTGCCTTAGTGGCAAGATATAAGCTCTGCTAGAAGCCCTCTACAGGTTTCACAGTCTTCCAAGGAAAAAAAAAAACCCACAATAGAATGTCCATCTAAGGCTAATAAAAGAAGGTGGGAACAGACTACCGGCAATTAACAATACACATTGCATGCAACAGATGTGGAGAATCTTGCAGAGCTAATTCTGCTCTAAGAAATCCACTGTTACTTACTGTTACAGATTGCACTATGTGTGTATTAGAGGAAAGAGTATTCCTATCTCTTAAAGAAGACTTGCATTTGAAATGCTTACATTGATTTCCTAGTTCAGCTGATGTTTAATAACAGCAGATGCTACCAAAGTGAAAGACTAGTTTCAAGTTTCCTTGCATCTTTCTGCATCGACTTCTTAGTCAGTAGTTGCAGTGGACTTCAGAGCAGACAGAGGTGATTAAATCAATTCTAAAAGCTTGCGTTTGTTTCAGCAAGAAGAATTCTGTCTGTCTTTACAGTTAGTATTCTTAGGCAATACAAGATTGGCTATTTGCAGAAAGCAGATAAAAGTATCAGTTCTTAGTTTAAAATAGCAAGCTTCCTGTGCCATGTCATCTGTATTTTGCATGTGGAAGAAAAGAAATAGGGTCTCCCATCCAGTTTCACAATGAGTAACTTCTTCTTCAAGTATAGTAGCACGGGTCTTCAGTGCAGTTGCAGCATCTGCAGTCTGAATACTGATCCAGCTCACTCCCTCTCATACTCTTTTCCTATTACAGTGGCCTGTAAACCACTTAACACAACAGACTGGGAAGACAGGGCTGAAGGGAGGAATTAGGAGGAAAAAATGATTGATTCCCACTGCTTTTGTAGCTGAACCTCAATTAAGAATATTGGTGGTGCTTCACACCTCTAGGGTCTAGCTCCCCTTCCTCCCTCCAACATTCTGTTTTAAGACTGCTGCATCCACAAGCTTTTCCCACACTGGGACAAGTCCAACAGAGCCTACCAGCAATGATTTGATATGCCACCAATTATATATTTGCATTTCACCATTCACGCTTACCCTTTTTTTATAAAACCTGGATTAAATTACATCTGATTTCTCAAAGACTGAAAATGTAAATTATCCCATGATAACTGGGTAACTTCACACTTGTCCCACCTCTCCAGGCAGGCTTCGTGATGCTTTATGAAGTCTCTGGAAGGACCAGCACACTATAAGCTGTTCTTTGATAATCAGGTTTCTGCACAAAATGGGCTATACAATAATCTTCTTGTATAGTTTAAAAATTAGCCATAATACTGTCATATTAGAAGAAACAATCTTTTCTTTTTCATCCCATTGCCCAGTCATTGGATGGGAACAGATTTAATATATGCTGTTAAATAAATGAATGGAGTCTCACAAATACATGAATTTGTCTTACACTGCAGCGGACTAGCACTGTTACAAATGTTTGGTGTCAGCATACAGCATGCCACTAATTTAAAATGCTGTAAACCACTGTGTTACGGTATTGTCTTATATCTTACCTCCTTCAAAATTTAATTTTAGGGATTTATCTCTTCTCTGGAAGACAGCTAGCTACGTAGTCCTGGGACGGTAATAATCCTTCTGTGAAAACTCATGTTATTTTAAGACATCTATTATTCTGTAGTAGGCCAATGCCAAGGATTTTAATGTAAAGAGAATAGATGGAAAAGACTTTGTGCTTCACATAGCAGAGCACTGAGCCAGGATTTAAAATGACTTGATTCAAAAGACAGACAATCCTTTCTGTGAAAAAATAAAGCAGAGAAAAGATGGAAAGAGAAGGAGCAAATGAGCAGAAGTTAATTTATGTGACCTGAACATTGTTTAAATATGCTCACATTTTATAATCTCTTTTCCAGGTTTTTTTTTGGGTTTTGTTTTTTTTTTTTTTTTTTTTTTTTTTTTTTTTATGTTAGTGCTTAGTCAAGCGACTTCTTCAGTCAAACAGTGTAGGAAGATGTTTGTATTTGCCTCTTCTCAGCTACCATATCTCTTGCAATATGATAGAAAAAAGCCTGAAACTTACTTCCTGAAGTTCAATAGAAACACTTTCTTTACTATTATGTATAAAGGTAGGATGAAAGGAAAAAGCTAGGGCTCACATAAGGGAAAGGGTTTTAAATATAAGTCCCTGTAATTAAGTAATTTTTTTGCCCTGTAGGGTCTATCTTAATCATGTAAATGTTATCCAAGCAATCAGTTTTGTCTTGAAAATACTTGTGTTTTGCCCTCAAAATTATCTTTCCAAATGAGTTGATGTGAAAAGTGGCCAAAATTAGACATCTGTCACTTCCTCAAATGCCATGTGAGCCCAGCCATGCCTCCTTTGATGAGCTAATCAGTGTTCCAAGAGGGTCAGGACTGCCCTGTCTTTGAACATACTCTGTACAACAGGCAGGATACTGCTTTTGCACAGGAGTTCTCATGCAGCACTACAAGAATTAGAATAACTGCTAAACACTTTGGTTACATAAATAAGGTATTTGACATCTGTGTCCTTTTCAAGAGGAGCCACAAAATGCAGTGAACCAAGCATGAAGACACCTTCTAACCCTGTTTTTCCCAAAAAATATTTGAACCAAAAACAAAAGCAAAGGGAATCCTCTGTCACTCTGTGACATATTTATGTCACTTGTTCATGACAGTGACAAAATATAATGATAGAGAAACAGCACAATATGGCCAAAGTATAATAATTACTGCTTATGTTACTACAGCACCAAGGAGGCCCTGTCATCAATCAGAAGCCACTGTGCAAACAGTATATGGACACAAAAAAAGGTAAGACAGCCCCCACCTCTAGAAACAAAAGTCATGAGAGATGCATACCACCACAAAATCTGTCAGTCAGTCTTGGCAAGACAGCAGTATCGTCACTGTCAGTTCTTCTGCTGCCATCAAGACAAAGGACACCACTGAAGAGTCAAATGAAAACAGGAGGTAACTGGAGTAGGCTGTGTAGAATTATTTCAGTACAGAGCCTTCTACTTGCTACAGATGAGTCTGCCAAGCGTACTGCTTGTGGCAGACTAAAGGTTCCCATTGGAAGCTGATTTGTATGATCCCACCTGAAGCAGATTTTACAGAACGGCGTCTGTAATTTATTCCTGCAGTGTCTAATAGTAATTTTCACTTACTTTCAAACTTTACTTTTGTCTGCAGCCCATTACTTCAGTACTTGTATGAATTCAGTCAGTCCATGAATTTTATTGGGGATTTCCAGTGTTTAGTGGTTATTTGTCTCCTTGTCTCCTTTAGGAAACCACATGGGAAAATTCAGACCTTCCCGAAGTTTTCTTGAATGCCTGCTGCATCATATTTTTGAATTATATACAGCAACTATGTTTTTTTCCATATGGTACTGTCTTATGAGGTGTCTAGAATCAAAATTTAGCTAGGAGGGAACAGAAAAACAAGCAGAAAGTGAAATAATCATCTAATAAACTAAGTTCTCTCTATGAAGACTTTAGAGTAAAATGTTTAATTTGTATGAAGCATGTGCCTGAATCTCATTGTCTCTAATAGCTTCCTAGCACTGAATGACAGAAACTGGAAAGCTTCTACTTATTTCCTTCACTGGCCTGAATTCAAATCCTTTACTTTGTAAAATTTATGCCAATTCTAAAAAAGAAAAATCCAAACAACAAACATTGCAGCACAGCTTCTAGGCTGAAACTCAAGAATTGCTTTTTAAAATTAGATCTCCATGTAACAGAGCTACTATAAAAATATAAACCTTCTGTGCATTATGTTTGCTTTCTGATTTCTCCCTCCTTCCTGCTATGGGAAAGTGTTCAAGCTCATGTTTTACACTCATAATACACTTGTTTAGTCTGCCACTTTTTTGTCTTTCTCCCTAACTTCTATTCAGTGTACACACCAGAGTCCAAATAAATCCTAACACTACATTTAAGTTTTGTTTGCTACTGAATCACAAATAGTAAATAGTTTCTCTACTAAATAGATAAATATCCTTCCCATATCAGATCCAGATAATGTGTGTGATGTGAGATATAAAGACTTTGTCTATGAAAAATATATTTATATTTATATCTAGAATTATGTCCACTTAGCAAACCTGAGCCATTCTGCCCTCCCTCCTTCCTAGGAAAATTCTCTAGGGAGTCCACTATAGTACAAGGGGTTTGCTGATCTGACAAACTTTCAGAGAGAAAATATTTTGTGAATGTGTGGAAGTCTGTGGTTGATAAGAATCATACTGCTTTAGAAAGTTAGAAACTTAGCTCCTTTAAGAATGGTAATTGTACATGTGGTGTCCTGAAATGCCTTCTCAGCTGGAGAGAGGAAGTTGGAAGAAATAGTGAGTCACACTACCAGCTTTTGATGTGAAAACCCTGCCAGCAAGTGCTTGTGGAACATCGCTGTTCTCCCTCTGCCTGGACTCTCTGCAGTCCTGTCACCACAGAGCATTTGGAGTTCCAGCAGTCCTTCCACTTCTGTGCGCAGCGTACCTCTGTTTGAAGCACTACAGTAGTGGTGAGATCCTGCACACGCTGAGGCCAGTGAGAGCATCCCAATGGATTTTATAAAGCTAGAAGAAACCCCAGTTTGCACTGTTAACAGGCCAAGACAAAAATTGGAAAAGATACTGAGAAGAAAAAGAAAACTTTATCATACTGAAACACAAAGAGTCAGATTGTGATTTGTTCAGTAGTTAAGCAATGCCAAATACCTCTGGCTTATGAATCAAACCTGCTTTATAACGACAAATCTAAAGTACACTCTTCAGTGCAATAGTCTGTCCAATAGTACAACACAGGTAGTAACTATTTTTAATTTATTCTCAGAGAGCTCCATTAAAACTACCAGATTGTAACTTGCTGCTTTTCCCTTTTTTTTAAGTCACAGAAAGACACTTCTATTTGAAGCTTAATTTAAGTATATTTGCTAGTAATTCTTTAGTGTGGTTGTACTTTCTTTGCTGTAATATTTCCTTTTAGTATCTTTCATTTTTATTGCTTCAAGACTTACCTACCGTCATATTCACAACAGCTTTATTTTTATATCCTTAAATGCTTCCTGGATTGCTTTTGATGATAGCTACAGCTCTATTTTTTTTGAGTCTTAACTGTTTTCACAAACACAGACTGTCACATTTTTTATTACGAAATGAAAAGGTGCTTCTTTCTGTATTCAGACCTCTCAGAGGACAGAGAGCAGGTTATAATTATTTGCCATTTCAATAAAGGTCAATTACACTATGTAATACAGGAAAGGAAGGAACCATAGCTTCTATAAAGCCATTAGCCAAATAGCAGTTAACTTTAAATTCTGGCATCCATGATGTCTCAGCCCCATCATCACCTGTCAAATTCATGAAAGAAAACCACCGAGCATCTGATTACATGAAGGCAATTACTTTTGGTAAAATAAACTTTTAAGAGCACAAGAGGCTGTATCAGCAATGAAAACATTTAACTGACCATTACTGCCTCAGGCTTTACACTTTTCAAATTACAAAGCATTATGAAACAAAATTTATTTAAATCTGCATTTATAAAGGAGAAAGGCATAGAAAGACTTGTCCTTCATAAAGGACATGTAAACAGGATTTAATATTGACATAGCCTCAGTAGAATCTTTCAGTTGAACAGGAAATACTACAATCCATCCTATAAATTATTCCACTGACCCCCTAAAGCAAGGATAGCTTATAATTAATACTTGAAACAGGGTAACATACTCCAAAAAAAAAAAAAAAAAAAAAAAAGCAGAAAAAAAAGAACAGAAAAGCTCATGAGAGATTTCTGATTCATCAGAAAGGTCTCATCAGCTGTCATGAGAAAATATTATTTAACTCCATTTGGCACAGAAGAAGGGGAATCCATCCAGTAACTACTCATCCACAGCTAAACCAAAATCCGCTACTTACAGATCTAAACTGGTGAAAAATATTCTCCAGGTACCTGGACAGCAGATAAATTACCACCCTCAAGTCGACTCTACGTAGGGAAATTAAAGCAGAATAACACTCCTAGTTCTCTCTAACAGCTTTACAACTAGAAAGATACAAACAAACCAAACCAACAAACCCCACCACCCCCCAAAAAACAAACAATACTTAAAACATCTATTATGGAAGCATTGCTTTTAAAAGTGTGTAATTCTTACGAGTATTATAATCATCTAGTGACCCTTGCTTAAAGATCTGTTTATCTAGAAGTCTTGAAATAGCTTTGTCATGCAGGAAGGACTGAAGACAAAACCAATCACCATCTCATTTAGCAGCATAAAAATAGAGTAGCATTATACATCTAGTTGTCAAGGAATGGTTTGCAAAAGCACCACAATGATCACAATAATGCAAAAACTAATTCAAAGTACAAGTTTGATTTGATAACAAAACATTTTCAAAATCCCAGCACTGATATAGAGAATATTCATATTACTCATTCTCAGCTTCAAATTACTCATATTCTACAGGCATATGTGCGTGTATTTTTATACATACATATGTATATATATACATATATATGCATACATACATATGAATCCTTAATGTTAAATGAATTTTGGAGAACATAAGCCACCAAAATTTAATAAACCATGACAAAATCAATGGCTGTATATTTAAAAGAGTCATAGGACTAGAATGATAACCAAGTTTAGAATGTTTTCTGACAGAATATCTTCAAACTGCACATGCCTAGCATATAGCAATGTTTCAATCCAATTTCAGAAATAATAAATAGGGTTATAAATGTAAGATGTGTTTGTTATGCATGTCATTTTCTTCTCTGTCAATCTTGAAATTTTTCCGAAGACCATTTACTTGAATCTTTTTAAATTCCCCTGTGTGGATTTATTCAAGCAAAGCCTTTTAATTAGAAGACCACAAATTGTAACAGTTACAGTTAAATTGTGTCAGTTACAGTTCAGTCAGAATACAAAATTTCTCTTGGACTTAAGAGCCAGTACAAGGGATGCTTTCAGCACTAAAGGACAGACATTGGAAAATCAAAGACAGAATGAATAAGGGTCTATCAATTTAACAGCAGAAGAGAGAGGCCCAGAGACACTCTTTTCCCAAGACTTCATCCCCCCACTATAGTGGGCTAATATACATTGAAAGACTGTAAAATTAATAAAAACTA
Source organism: Pterocles gutturalis (assembly GCF_000699245.1). Lineage (NCBI taxonomy): Eukaryota > Metazoa > Chordata > Aves > Pterocliformes > Pteroclidae > Pterocles > Pterocles gutturalis. Next base: position 24,572 of record NW_010136124.1, on the reverse strand, counting down.
AATGACAGCAATGAAACATGGGAGATGTTTACGTTGCTAAACATTTCATTTATAGCTTTTAAGCAACATTGCAGACTAAGTTAAAAAGTCTTTTTTGATAGGTTTGCAAGTTATTCAAGTAATGTCTACTGACAAGCACCTCTGAGAATTTCTGTTTCAACAGCTGAAACTTATGTCTTATCTGGAAAAGGATAGCAGCATAAAACCAAGTATGTAAATACAGTTATACAGTTTAAAATTCTTAGTGCATATCAAAATAAATCTCTTTGTTTGACTCTCCTTTAAAATGGCATGTATGGCTTGCTGCAAGATGTACCTGATCTAGTCCGGAGATTGGCCTGCTACCTATGGTGGAAGTGTACTGTTGTGAAAAGAAACATTACTAGGGAAGCAGTAGAACATTTCTTTTCCATGACTACATTCCTGGGGATGCCAGATAGTCAAAACAAACCCAACTGTCATCACTAGCACACCGACAGCAAGAATCAGGCAGGATATGAGGTTATCTGAATGGTTCCATCGCTCTTTGGACAGCCTTAGGTAACATGCTGCTGGGATGATAAAAACAAGTGGGGTAGCACTCAGAACTCCCTGTGTGTGGGAAACAATAGAAAAAACCCTCATAAGCATGTATATTTAGATGTGAAGAACAAAAACCTAAATTTTTAAATTGTTGTGATTAGATTAACACAACAGAGAATAGAGGCCTTTTCCAGTGTTGCTACACAGAAAACTTTCTTTTCAAAGTCACAAATAACTTGCAAAAATATCTGTAAAACCACTTGAAATAATTCAGATTTATTTAAATGCTTTTGCTTTGCTGATACCAAAAAATATTTTATGTCACAAGTACTATTAAATCTGATTACCAGAAGTTTCTCCGCTTCAGAGGTAGAACAGAAGTCCAGACATAATAGTACTGCAGTACTGTAACTGACCTAGAATATTTAAGATCATTCCACGCAGGTGTCTAGATATAACACTGCCTTAAAGAAAAAGTGGAAACATCATGCAGCAGTTCAAAGAAATCTGATCGATTTCTACATTCTATGATTTATGACCTGATTTAGGTTGACCTTCCTATGAAAGCAAAGCTCCCTTTGAGAGAGCAGACCACCCACCTTATTAAAAATTCAGCTCTTCTTTAAATGCTCTCTTAGATTGGGACAGATAAAAAGCACCTGCTTAAATTCTTTTTATAGTAAAGCCACTGCAGATTAACATGAGTTACATACCAAAAGAAAGCATTTTTCTGCAGAAATTTTGAACATTTACTTTATCACATAATTAACAAACACTATGTTTCAACTTAATTATAGTGAGGTAGTAATATAACCTACAGAATACCTTTACGTCTTTGTACAAACTTTTGTATATTTTTATGGTAGAACCTGTTAACAGTGATCAGTACAGACATCAAAAATAGGTACATACACAAAGTCTCTTCTTCACAAAAAACGGAGACACTTAAGTCTGTGGAGCAACACAAATCAGCATCCCAGTAAAGGAAGAGCAGAGCAAAATCCCTGGACCCTTGACTCCCATACGACTGAACGGTTTCCCTGGGGAATTACCACAGGGCAAACACAATGGCTTAGCAGGGAAAAAGTAAGCAGAGTTAGAGAAACAGCAGCAAATGCTATCTGTGGTGCCAAAAGACAGCTCTTCTCCTGGACAGAAAGCTTGCTGAGAAGACAGATCACCTTCCTTTCACATGTAAAGACTGCCTATTCATTTTTCTCTACTTGTTGATATCAAGACTGGACAATGTTTCTAAGCGCAATGATTACATCCAATAAATACGTACAGCTGTATCGTCAAATTCTCTCTTAAAAGGGGAAAAAACCCACCACAAGATATGAGCTACCCACTCAAATGCCTGGCTATCAACTTCTATTTGTAAATGAATCAAGCGGTCAGCCTGACTCTTGAGGGAGTGCTTGGGTCTCTCTGGGTAAGGATACCGCATTGATGGAATGCCTGCTTTTGAGGGGTTATTTTAAAACAATTTAATTCCAAATAGGAATCACACATATTTATTCCTGATAGAAAGACTCACTTGCAGTTCTCTAGTGTAAATTTATTCCTAACATATTATACCATATAATAATGTAAAATACATATATAGACATATATGGGCACATACTTAATTAGGTTCATTATATCAGTATTCAGGTATTTGGCCAAAATGGGCATGTGTGTATGTACGCACACATTTAAATACTTTTATTGGTGTGTATATACACATATAGGTGAATTTTCTGCACTTGTAATATAAAAACAGAGGGGAAAAAAGACAGAAAATAAATTACCAACAGATGCCTTTAATGAGAGATTTTAATGGAAACATGGATCCTGACCAAACAAATATGAATATTGATTATTTTGAGCTAGTTATAATATGGGAAGGATTAACTAAGAAGAAACTATGTCGGTAATTATTTTAAATAGAGGGTAATTGGACAGCTTATCTGGATATTCAGACCTGCTCTGTAATAGTGCAATCATGACCTGCTAAATCACTGCTACAAAATCACTCATTACAGCTCGGTTAGGAGATAAACTGCACTGTGGATCAGAACAGAACAGTATACATGTATCATAATGTACATACAAGTACATGTATCATGTAGCATAAAGAATAAGTCCCTCCATTTTATTCCATCAGTTTTAGGTAAGTATGCAATATATGGCTTGAAATTGTCAATGAATGTGTGGACAAGGACGTAAGGAGGCAATTCTAAAATATTTCTACAAAGAAGAAAAGCCTGCCCTTAAAAAATTTTCTCCACCTTTTAACTTTCATATCCTGGAGTATGATATTTCCACATCTTTATATATTAAAAATATACACCTGAAATTGAAGGTAAACTGCTAAGACAAACAATATTTATCCTAAAGGTAGAGTGGATTTTTTTTTTCCTGACATTTCCTTTGATTACATATACATTCTGTGACAAAATAGAATGACTTCATCTGGTAAGTCTGCTTTGCTAACTAGTAGTCTAGGACTCCAGTAGACTACATGGCAGTTCTAGCCAACCAAAAAAGTTATACAAATGTGTTAAAACTGGTTGAAGTCAGTAAGTGCCTTGTGGGGCCTGCCTGGTAAGCTCCAGCTCTGCTATGAGGCAATACCAGACACAGGAATGTTTACTGGCAAACAAAGTAGTTTCCTCCTAAAAAAAAAATACTCTCAGGTTATGAAATTACTTGGTTTTGCTCCCTGTTAAGCCCAAAGCACGGAAAAATTCCAGTTACTACATCTGTGGTCTCACTACTACTGGTTCTTCCTTTCTTTCCCCCTCTCCTTTGTTTTTTGCCCCTTTGGCACAAGGTAGTCATTAGGATCTGCCCCAGTGTTTAGTAATTTGCCAATTTCATCAGAAGCAGGGATTAGAGAAAGAAATGCTAGATTCAGTCCTGCAGTACAGTTAGGATGTGTGTTTTAGTGATTTGCATTGCAGTTTAAATACATTTGGTAAGTCACAGGCACTTGCTATATCTCCAGAACTGTTCTAAAAGCCTGGCTCAACCATATGAGCTTTACTTCCTGAACTTCCTTTATCCTTTAATTGTCTGGATTTTGAAGCAGGGAATAATTCCTTTTTTTCCTGCTAGCATTTCTACTGACTACTGTGTCAAACTACATAAGATTTTCAGTAGAGCTGTGGATTTTTCAGAGTTCTTTTTTATAAAAAGTGATTTATTAAATAAAAGAGTATACAGGTTCACTTACATTCAGCTCTAAAACTATTCCAAGGCAATCATACACTAACGATACACCAGTCGCCACAGCAATGATAACTACTGTCACAACAATATGCAAAACTGTTGAGAGGTTCCCATGGAAAAACACATTGGCAATCACCTGAAACAGAATCACAATTTTAAACCTTGAATTTGCACATCATGTTAATGAACAGCTTGTTCCAAATCTTCTAACCTTAGGAAACTACAAGAATGGGTGAGAATTCACTGACTGAACTTTATCTGTCTTGCTTCAAGAAAACATCTTCATCTACTTCCAGAAATAACTCATAATAAGCATTAATAAAAGTGCAGAACACTTGCAAGACTGACTTAGTTATACTTGCAAGATTTAGGATATACCTCCTTTTATCCCATTTGCCCACTACAGAACAAAAACCACTTACAGTTATTTATTGAATAGATGGATTTTTGAGATGGGGATACTTTCACAAAGCAAACTTAGTAAGCATGATAAGTATGTTGTTTTCGGCTATTCTCAACATAACAACAACAGTGGTGTTTATTCCAAATTTTGGAATTTTAAACACTCCTGACACTAGTAAGTAATTACTAATATAATATTGGATAATATTATAATATATGTCACACAACATTATATTGCCAGAACCTAAACCACACAACTAGTACCTCATACTCATTGCATGCAGCAGGATAGGATATGCTGGTATTTATTATAGATCAACCATTGACTTCAGCTACAACATGTATTAATAATGTATGTATTAATAATGAGAGAATACTATTAGTACATATCAACATTGTTTAAGGGAGAATGGTATACATTCTTACCTCTCTGGTCACAAAACATTCAAGGGGGAAGGTCAGAATTACAGTAACTCCGTAACAAAACCTTCCAAATGTAACAAGGTTGTCATCTCTACAGTAGTTTTCAAATATATCTCCTGAGGCACAGCAAAACAACAATTAGTTTGAACTTCATGTCATTCACCTATTTGCAAACTGAAGTGTAAGTTACTGGAGTTACTGAAGTAATTGAGACTTTCTGATCCCCTCTCCTGACACATATCAAGAAACTGTAGTTAGAGTCACAAATTACATCCAGGAGTAACGTTCACCCTATCCTGCTAGTAGCAGTGTCTTTATTTCAAGCAGCATTTATCTTTCAAAAATATTTTAACACATATACATGAGAGTTTGCCAACTTCCCCTTAGCACAGATTTTGTATGAGATGCTGGTGTTTAAGTATGTGACAGATTCAGAAAGAATGCTTGTATATGAAAGATAAATTTCCTTTAAAATGTAATTCCTAGAACAACAACAATTACACAAGGAAGAACAGGAAGTCACCTCTGGAGAATGGCATTTCCCTGATAGTATCTAATCATAGCTGATAAGCTGCAGTGACAAATTTAAAATTTCTGACGCTGAAAGCCCATTATAAACATATGGATTATTACCTAGCAAATCATCTTACATCTAACAAAAGCATTGCTAGAGAATTCAAATCATCCTCTTGCTTAGTGTTTACCACAAAGAATCTGGAATAACAATCTCTGAGGCACAAGAGACACTGCAAGACAGGGACCGGACGATCTACCAGGTCTTTCCTCCCCAATTACTATACCGCCTTATGATTTACTACTTCTAGGCTCACAATGACTCTGCAGAAACAATAACGTATACTTCAGAGAAAACAGCCGAGAGGTTTTGACAGGGGAGACAGAAGGTGAGATGGAACCTGCTTACAGTAGAGTCATATGCTGAGGGACAGCTGCACTCAGAGCTTTCTACCCTTGAAATATCTCAGCCAGTTTGCACTTAGTCTAGCTATGGTCGCATCTATGACAGTAAGCTATTCTGCATAAACAGCACTGGAGGCAGGAAAAAGGAGGCCACATCAACCAGTAACTCCCATCCTACATTTCCTCTGTTCTCAACTCTACACTGCTGCTCATCATCAGGAAAGGAAAAAGCTTGGAAGCCTTCTCCTCCAATTTGGAACAGCACTATTAAATAACAGAAAATCTGCTTGCTTACGAAATGTCTATTTTTCCTGAAGAAGCTAATACTCTGGACAAATTTATGCCTTGTTCTTCTGAAAGCACCTGTTCCACTTCAAAATGATGTTAAACAGCATGATATAACATTAATTATATATATTTACACATATATGTATATTCTACTCTGGACAAATTTATGCCTTGTTCTTCTGAAAGCACCTGTTCCACTTCAAAATGATGTTAAATAGCATGATATTAATTATATATATTTACACATATTTGTATATTCATATACACATAGAGGTGACAGTAGGATTAGTTACAGCAGAACAGCTGTTGTAAAGACAGGAAATATCTCTAAGTCTATGCCTATTAGCACAGACAGGAAAATATATAGGAGAATGTACAGAAATATATGCCAGGCACCCTGTAGAAAAACCAGGACAATTTTTGTTCTTACTGCTCTCTGCTAGCAGACCACGTGGCTAAAGTACAGATGTTTAGAATTCAGAAGTATTTTGATTATGGAAGTATTCAAAGGGGACTTTCACCAATGGGGCTTACACTTGGGAATCAGGCACCTGTTAGCATGTAGCTGACATCTTGGTATCCCACTTTGGTTGTTGGGTAACTACAAGGAACGTCCTATCCATTTCTGTCCAAACATAGTATGGTTTTGGCAATTTTACAATCACTAAGATATTAAAAGCAAAAGTCAGACAGGAAAGTGGAAATGTAAGGATTACAGCAAATACCAAAATTGAGGGATCGAGCAGTTTACCTTCCGTGTATCCTGTAAAAGTCATATATCCACATGCAGCAAACACTACACTGATAACAACAGCAAGTGAGACAGACACATGCGTGACTCGAGACCAGTTCTTTAATGTGGGTTCTTCCAGAGATCGATATATCAAAAAGCTGTTATGGTTGCAGATGAATGCTGAAACACATGTAACAGTTAAAGAAAATGTATGAATTCATGCATATATGCATATAAAATAAACTTATGGAGTGTATATTCCAAAGTAGGAGAGAGATAGCACAGTTTGAATTCACTCATTATTAAATACAAACTTTAATCCTGCAATGAGTGGCAAAGATAAATGGCTTGAACTTTTACTTACTTATTTGATTTGATGAAGGTTTATATTAATCTTGAGATGATTCTGATTACATTAACCTGAAATGCCATGCTGTTTCCCACCCACCCCACCTCCATTCCACCTCTATTTCCTCTTCCTGTTCTTCTTTTGCTTAAGAACCCAACAGCAGTTTTGAGATTTTTTTAAATCCACAGAGCTATTTGTTACTTTCAGACTCACTATATGACATCCATTTTAGGCAGTGGCAAACGTTGGAAGGCCTCAGATTATCACAGCATTAACATGAAGTAATACACCAGATCCTCCAGGCGAGAAGAGATTTTAGAATGAGGATAATGGAGGTGAGTTGAGACTCATTCGAATGGTTCATTGTGAGAAATGGGAAGCAACAGGCACTCTCTAGCAAACATATGCATTGCAGTTTAAGATTTTTCTGTTAGAGGTTATCCAAGAGAATGCAGAAAGATCACAGCCTCCTCAGTTTATTAATAAGACTAACCCTATTGGTGCAGGTGTTTTAAGATGACCTGGACAGTTGATCTGGATTCACGTGCCACCCCACTGACTGCTACAGTGGCATTAGCCTCTAGGGCCAGATGGGCAATGGATGGGGATAGTATCTTAAACCATAACAATTAATTTCAGCTATAAACGACTCAGAGTCAACTTCATTTTCTTATAAACCAGCTTACAATGAATGCAAAAAAATTACAATTAAAAATATGCAATTCTAGGCCCAAAATATTAAATAATTTCTTACAGTTGATCTGAATATTGAAAATATATTAAAAAAAATCACTTACCAAATGACATCACCCCAACGGCTTGTACTGCATTTGATTTTGCAAATATCCATGCATTTTCTGATTTGGGTCTAAAACAGACATATGTTTTAACAGACTATCCTCTTTTCAACTATCATTTCTTAAAAATAATTTTAAATACTATGCTGTAATACAGAACTGCTAGTCAGATCTCCAGAACTCTCTCAAGTAGGCCACAGTGTAAATCAACAGTAAGTTGAAACTAGTGAGATAGCATTCTCACCTCCCTCGTTTTCATCAAAGTATTTCTGTAATCAGTTTTTACAGCCAAAAATGTCAGCCTGTTCCAGTGACCAGTTTTGTAAATAAACTCTTCAAAGTCACCCTATACCAGGAAACAGCAACAGGGAAGGTAAAAGCTGTTACTGATTCTGACTAAGGTTATCTCAACCCAAAATCTCTTCTGACCACTCAGAGGCACTTTATTCCTAGGAATTTGCACATGTAATCCATCCAGCCTAGAGATACTTTTTTCTTAGGCTACAAATCAAGTTAGGCAGTTTACCTTTCTTTACAGCTGTTCTAACTTCCTCATAGTAAAATGATTCTTCTAGTTCCCAAAGAAGTGATAAAATAAAGTGTAAAAGAGTATATGAAGACTCTTATAATCAGGCAGGAATGTAATATCCCCCACATCTGTTCCTGTAAGAGATGCACACAGTTTTGGACCTGTGCTAATTGTAATTCACAGAGGATGACCACAGAAAACCAGCAACAAACTTTGTTAAAATCCATTTGGTGCCTGAACTTCCTCTGAATAAAGAACCAAAACGAAGGAAAGAAGAAGGACATAAAACATCCTTTTCCAGAACTACAATTTGCTATAAATATCAGATGACATTCACAAGTCAGTTGAACATTATATTTGTAACATTAAAGCACAGACAGAGGAACAGTATGGAGAAACACACTCTTAAAAGGTTGGCTGCTGCTAACTTTGCTCTGGTTTTTAGAGGCATTAGCTGCTACTTCTCTACTGCTCTAGAGAGCAGTATGGCACTTGCTAGCTCTGTGAAGGTAACGATGGCAGCTCTGTCTCTCCCTCTGTCTGGTGAAAACTAGCTGGTTTTGACAGTACTGGCATATGCTATGCTAGGTTTCATTGCTTTCAAGTGTTTAAACTCCACGCTCGCACACTAAAAAGAAAAAAAAAAAAGATGTTGCTGTTTCCCCTTTCAGAACTCATATCTTACTATTTCTTGAGAGCTCAAATAGTCAACCCCTCCTTTTCTATATTAAAAAAAAAACATATTTAGCATCTAATGCACATTCAGTTCAGACAGAGCAACTTTTCAGCTCTTAAGATATGGTTGCTAAGCAAGCTTAACGTTGAAATGAACGGAACCTGAGCACTAAAATCAAGTTTGGTTTTCTGTCCTTAGATGCACTATGTTGTCTTGACTACCGTAACACACTGCTTCTAGTCTTAAGCTGATGAATATGGCTCTCCTAAAACATTCTAAGGCTCAGCATGAAGATGTAACAAATACTACAGATGAAACAGATATCTGGTATTTGCCTTGTGAAATAGGAGTTCCAAGCCACTACAGCTGCTGTAGTTCCTTACATAGCATAGACTCCCTTAACATGAGGCGACTGATTTCAAATCACTACAAATGTCCGTGGACAATTCATATTCATAATTTTGAATGTATTATGTTTCAGGAAAACATTCACATCTGACTGAAAAAAAAAAAAACCAACCAACCAATACTATTCCAAAATAAAAATAGAATATAGAAAGCTAACGTTACAACTGTTCCATTCCACAGCCACTAGAGGGCAGCTTTGATATCAAGCACACAGAATAAAAACTTGTTTTATTATCCTTTGACAACAGAATGTGTGAAAGTCTCCTTACCCCCTTCTCATTTAATAATTAACACTTATATTATCTAATACCCTGTAAGCCAAAATATTTTTAAAATGCACAGAAATAAAGAATGCTTTTGTCTGAAACAGTTTCTGTGGAAATGGTATACATCCTGCGCAGCAGTATAGCTATATTACAACCTCCTATAAGTAGGGATTTAAAAAATGGAATGTAGAAAACATGTGAATTTCAGTTCAAACATTTTGAATAGTGTGGCCAAATAATAAATTAAAAAAAGTTACAGAAGCTAGTTTTCCCCCTGCAAAATGTTAGCTTATGCACCAGCAATATGCAACAGACCAAAATACAGCTTTGCTTTATGGATGAATGACAAATCAGATTAGGAGTATTATTTGGGGGGAAAAAATCCAAAAGAAGAAAATCCTGCTTATTTAGCAGCACAAGAAGATAAATTCCTTCCATTCTAGTTGCAGAACAGGGAGAGTTTCAGATCCATGATTTGAACGCTACCAGCAGACTGCAATGTCATACAAGGCACACTGGTACAGATGACATATACAACAGTGTATGACTATCTCTTACAGTAAGTCATATGCTGCTGCATGTGTTTTGAAAATTATTTTCATACCTTGGGAATAAAGGAAGGTAAACAGATAAAACACAATGAAAGCTAACAGAAGAAATACATTTGTGATACTAAACACATTTGTTGAGAGCTGTACTGTCTATCATATACAGTAGTAGTTGCAACACAAACTAAAAGCTGAGAGGTAATATAACTGTGATTCTTGGAACAAAAATAATAAAAGATCCAACAAAAAGACATTCCAAGGGAGATCCCAGACAGGAAAAAGTCTCAGCTGAAAGTAAGACAACAGCAAGACAGACTGGTAATTAGAACTGTCAGTAGGAAAGCAGTGAAGCCTAGTGATGAAGAAAGCCTAGAGGTTAAGAAAATAAGACTCTACTCAGTCTTCAGTATATTTAAGGGAAAGTATAGCATAATAAACATGCTGGTGAGTTCAGAAAAGTTTTGAAAATAGTTATCTACATAAGATAAATAGGGGAAAATGAAAAGAACAAATGAACCAGGGAAAAGTTAAGACCTTCTAACAGGGTAAAAGGTATTTCACACCCAGATCACGACTGAAGTTGGACAAATTTGTTTGTCAGTCTAAAACAGCATATCTTCTACTGCTTGTAAAACATTTACAGTATAAGATTCTCCATCTTAAGATCCCTGCTATGCAAAAATCTTTTCTGTCATCTACGTAGAAATGCCGCCAAATATAATACAGCAGCAGAGTGCATCTGAAGCAAAATATCTTTAAGAAGGGCAAGATAAACATACATCCCTGATCTCAACCGATTTTTGAGGTATGGAACACTGACTGAAAAAAAAGAAAATTAATTTCTAGAGAGGAAGCAAAGTCATATGTCTGACAAGGGAGCTACATGTTGGAATGAGCAAAAGACTTCCATTGTTTTGGATTGAAGATCAGGTGCAAACCACCGAGTTTCAGTGCAGACTGGCAGTTATCAAAATAATCCAGGAACACGTGGCAGATTAATTCAGGTTTAAGTCAATGATTTAGACATTTAGGAAATTAATTGTAAAATTTAAATTCAATTCTATTCTAAGGTAAAATACCTTTCTAGGTTTTTTTTAAACTTTAAAAGTGTAAAGATAATGAAGAAGTTTATACATGCTGAATATAACTTCAATCAATATAATGCAAAGAAAATGAATAATGCTCACATCAGCCTTGAATTTTATACTAAAGTCATCTTGGTTGTTAAAGAACACAGACGAGGCGAAGCTACATGTCATCCCCACTTAGTTACAGCTGCTTTTACTCGTCTTTCTTCCTTAATGAACTACTTAGCAGTTCTGTAAATATACAGTAGCTTAGGTTTTACTTTTTAATTTCGTCACACATTAAAGTTTATCTTTGCTTACTATTGGATTATTTATATGAAGGAAAGAATCAACTTTCTACTTTCAAGTTATTTTCCTGAACACTTGGTGTTTCATCCCTGTGATCAGCTGCCAGTTGACTAATTCTCACATCCTATTTATGTGTAGTGGATGCTCTTGAAGTTTTTCCTAGAGATTTATGTATTATGCAGACAGTGACATCATGACATTCTTTCCAAAAGAACACCAAATTATAATGATCCATCTTTATAAGCTACATAAAATACTGCTTTTTTACAGCAATGAATGTTAATTTCAGCTTTGAAGCATAAAGTTATTTTGCGCAGTATTAACATACTGCAGATTTACAGTTTGAGATCGTTCTAGGCCATTGTTTTTGACCACAGTAGAAAAACACCCAGCTATAAGCATGTAGAAATAAAGTGAAGAATGGATCATCAAAATGTATTTTTATCAAACATCTTAAACCATTGAGAATAAACTCTGGGTACGGAACACTGGATTTTATCTGCAGGTTCATTATGTCCTTCAGGCAACAATAATCATATGGATGATAAAAAAAATGTACCTCAGTTTCATATTGGTCATAAGAGGAAATAAATTAAACCACCTAATTCCTCATCATAAATGTATTATTTTTTTTACTGAGAACTAACAAGAAAATAACATTCCTATAACGGCCCTGGACAACTCACTCCACTCCCAAAGCAACTGAAAAAAAAATAATAAAATAATCAAACACTCCAAAGACTTATAATTGCTGTTTTTCAGCCTGCTGTTTCAAGCACATCAAATCATTAAAAACAGTAATAACGTTGCTTCGCTGATGGTCTAACACATTGCAGAAAGTTTCTTGGAAAGATAATATTCTCTGTTGTCCAAATAATACATATAATTTTCAACTAGAACATGAACTGCATTTAAGCAAAAAGACAGTTTTATCATTCCCAGATAATCTTCTTGTACCTTTCAAAGTGAAGCCATCTTCACTTTGAAAAAATATAAAGATAAGTGAAAACTGATTACTACTCAGAGAACATTTATCAAAGCGGGAAGATATCTGAATGGGATTCCAGTGGAACCTGACCTGAGTCCAGCACTTTTGAATGTACTCAGCAGTAACTTGAATGATGGAACAGAAAGTAAGAAGTATCCTTAACAGAACACATGAAATGTGCCGTTAACACAAGCATGCTAGAGAACACGGTGAAAAAAGAAAAAAAAACCCAAACATATAAATATGTTGGTAAATAGAGAAATAATCTGATAAAGCAGTATTCAGTTCTGTAATGACAAATTCTACAGTTATGCAGGAGAAAAAAGGCTTCATGAGAACAGGGCAGGGGGGAACAAGCAAAAAAGCCCCGAACTTCATGAGAACAGAGTAAAAGAAAGGAAAAATTGACAGCTCACAATTCTGCAGAGAAGGGCTTGGTTGTTTCTGTTAGACTGCAAACTCAAGGCATGCCCATAATGTCATCCTATTCTCCCCAAGAGACAAACATCAAACTAGGTTACGTAAACAGGAGTGTGGCAATCCCTGAAAGATACACTTGAAAGGGACCTCAAGACACTTCGCATGTAAGGTACGTCAGTCTTCCTTCTCTGCTCCTCAATGGGAATACCACAGGCAGTTCGAGCACCACGATATCACTTTAATTTACAGAGAATTTAAGGGAGCTATTGAGAATGATCAGTAGCACAGGAAATTACAAGAGATACATTAAAGGAACTGTGTCTGTTAACACAGTTAACAAAAACTATAGTTTGTTAACTCTATAGAAACTCTATAGAAAGGATCAGCAAAGGGGGACAAGTTACAGTTCTTTACAGGTGTCTTTTAAGCATGTGAAAAAGAATGAACAGTTTGCTGTCCATATCCACTGTGGTCAGACCAAGAAACAATCAACGTGAAATGCAGTAAAATAGACACACACGAGACATTTAGGAGGAACTCAGAAGAAAAGGCTAACTTAAGAATTGGAATGGGAAATCATGTAATTGCCAAGAAGAAACTAGACAACTACCTGTCATCAATGACAAGTATACAATCAGTTCTGCAATGTAACAGTGGGAAGGATTAAATATTCTATCTAGTGGCCACACCAAGCCTTTATCTAGGATTGTATAAATTCTTTTCCCATGGGACAGATCTGAAGACTGGGTCTCATAAGCACGATTTTTAAAAATCTCCTTGAAAACATCAACTTCTGTTTTATTTTAATAAGGATTCACAGTAAATGCGCTATTTACATGTTTAATTTGTTATAATACTATGATAAGACCCATATTAAAATATATTAGTGTTCTTTCTTCTCATTGCAAAAAAGGAGACAGCATACCATTTTACCATTAACAAAATACTGGAAGAGGATCTTAATAATTAAAGTAGACGTCTACTTCTAACTGTAAAATACAAATAGTAAAAATAAACATTGATAGAATATTTGTGAGGCAGAAAAGTCTGATTAACAGTTTATCAACTTGCTAGATGCATTTTTGAAAACCAGAAGTGTAAAGGCAAAAATGGAAGTCTCTAAAGAATCAAAAAGTAAAACTTCAAGAATCACTCAAACCCCAACATTACTTATTGTAAGAAAAAATAAAGCCATGCATTCCATAATTTTCAGTGCATCACAACAGCTGAGAAAAAATGTTACCATAGAACAAGGTCATCAGTAACCAGTATATATAGCTGCTTCCTTTTTTGATCGGGGACTTTAAGATTACCCTTTCAAATACCCTTTTAACACTCAGTATGTAAAACGTGCTGCTTCGGAAAGATGGCGGAGGGGAAGGCCCACACTACTCTGAGTGCATCATTTTATGGATGGTAGACAACATCTGGTAAAACTTCAGAAACAGCTATTCTAGCCATCTTCCTAGCACTAAACATGAATGCTCTGCAATTAACCCATGTATCACAGCAGGTATGACAAATGAACAATCATGCGTAACACTGTGGAAACAATCATGGTGGAAGAATCCACTTCTTATAGAAACATTAGAAATGCCATATAAAACTATTCCAATATATTAAAACCACATTCAGAAATAGAGTTTGTCAACTTTACTAAGATAACTTCACCTTTAAAGGATAAGGAAAAAGGCAGACCTTCTAGGCCATAAAGGACAGAGAAGATACTCATAACACTTTCTTTCAACATAATTACAAAAATACTGCCACAAGACACATCCATGTGTACTGAACTGTCTAGAACATGCCAATCTTTAATATTACTTTGAGAGCATGAGTGCTGGAAAACAGTTTCTCATGGTTATATGGTTGTTTTCTCAAACGACAGAATAAAGTTTTTATTATTGTGTTGTCTTTTTTATTTTCATTATTTGTATTCAATTTTTAGCATGAAATCACTATATTAACAAAAAAATAAATTATTCCTAAGATACTATCTATTTTAAGATTGTAAATATAGGCCCTCTGACAATAATGGTCAAAATTAATTTATCAAATGACAGATGATCTCACATGCCCATTCAGAAGCCACCCGTTATTAGCCATGTCACCCATAATTTCCAATTAATCTGTAGGTTTTTTGAGACTTTTTCTAAATTTGCTTATGTGCAATAGAAGAGAAAAAAAGGATAAAATATGTTTTTGCAGTTCATTTTCTATTACTGTTAATAAAGACTTATTTTTTCAATTATCTGTCTCTCCCAAAATAGCCATGTTCCAAAACTATGCAGATATACGTAACAGTGAAATTACAGATTACATACAATCAAAAATTCACTTTGTGGCAAGTGTAAGAATACTCACACTTGCGGACTGAATGTTACTGTTCTCACCATCACAATAATCAGGATGACAATGGTTAAAATCAGAGAAAGAAGAGATACCTGTAAAGGTAAAAACACAAACTCAGTCAGTAAGCTGCTGAAAGGTTGTCCTCTTAGCTGTATAAAGTACTTTTTTTTTTTTTTTTTAATTAAGATTAACAACCAAGTAAAGATCTAAATAGCACATTACATATTTATAATTAGAAATCTTGTCCTGCATCATCATCTTTTAATTTGTTATTCTTTTTGAGTAACTAGCCAGTTGCAACCATTTGTCTAATTTTAAGTGATATTCTCATTTAAACATTTCTAATCAACAGTGGTCAGCATTTCAAGATAGGCCTGTATCACCCAGTGCTTTACAAAATTTGAGTTTACTAGCAGTATATGGAAAAATTCCAGCGATTCCTATGGAGACCAAGGTTTTGCTTAAACTATTCCAAGTTCTCTAATAGTTCTTGAGACAGAAGACAGTCTGAACTTCTGAAATATTTAACATGCTCTAATCAGATGTAATTGAGTTCATATGCATTAAGCTACGACTGGCACTTATCTTCTAACGGCACACAGAAAAGTAAACAAAAAATCAACTGCTACTATGATTTACCTTTCCCAGTTTTGCTACGTCTCGATATAAAGAGATAGGCAAGGTAAATATGATGGTGGTAAGAAGAATTATGAAGTGACGGTCAGTAAGCACATTATCTGGCGCAACTAAAGCAAAAAAGAAAATAATTTATTTCTCTAAGAGACTGATACAAGGAACAGATTAGTTACATTTGAAAGGCTAGGAGTAAAAAACTCTGATGTTGGCTAGGCTTTTAATCCCTTTACTCAAGCTAACTAACACTGAAATAAAGACTAGGCATTAACTAACCTTGAGGAAGCCATACACAGCATGTGCATAATTACAGGAATTCCACAAATTCAAACCAAATGCAAAACATACAGGATATATTATACTAAAGTTTGGAAGCTTGGCATTTCCACACATAGATTAGTATAAATTTCTTTCAAACATGCCTGGGTCAATGTTTGCAGACTGCAAGTAAAACATTCTACTACTTTCTGATATTTGCTCTTTTTTTGACAGTGTGTGTTGACATCAATTACTGTGCTGTTTTAGATAAGCAAATTCTTAAAGAATGATCCTAAAGTAAGTTAATTTTGAGGTTTCTTTTGAGCACCTCCTTTCTTGCTGTGAGTTGGCTTCCACTTGCAAAATACAGATTACCATGTGAAGGCAACAATAATGTTATGATATTTCCTACAATCAGCTGAATTTATTTGTACCACTGATGTTTTTTTCAAGCCAATGACAACTTGAAATAAAACATATCTCAGTTTCAGTTAGGCTACCATGAATCATGGGCTTGAATGAAAGATTGATGAATAATTATGGCTGGAAAGTCTATGTTCAGTTCCTTCTACTCTTTGGGAGATTATAATGCTTTCCCACCTCCTTCCAGGCACGCATTCTACCAGCCAGGTGAAAAGATGTGCTATGCTGGGGGTTCCTCCTATTATAGAAGTCATATTGTATATAAATTATTAGATATTCACCGTCACTGTAAACCTGATCAGGTATTCACAGAACAGAGTGTGACAGTTAAAACTGCATCCACACCTTGCAGGCTTCACCTACTGAAAATTATAGTCCCGTGAAAATCAAACAGTTCATACAAATACTAATTTCCACTTCACTGCAGACATGTTCTTTTTAGTTTAATTTGCCAGTGAAGAATGTTTTAAGTTAGCTGGCTTTGTGCTAAAGTAGATGGCAAACACGCACACAAATTGTTCCACTGATTCTGCTATGAAAACTTACAAGAGAGGAAGGGTAACAAGTGCATGAGTTGAAAAGCTCAAAATGCTACATCTGGTTTTGCAGTGAATATCTAAGAGAACTGTGAGTTACATATGCAGCTCATGACCAACTATTACAGATATGCTTAAGCAACTATAAATATCAGTATGTTACCAGCCACCTTCTCAGCACAAAGCCAAAACACAGCCTCTTACTAGCTACTACGAAAAAAGTTAACTCTGTCCCAGGACAGCATTAAATCCATTATATTATTTGCAAGTCATCCAGAATTATTCACTAGGTAAAGTGCAGCTTCAGTATTCAAATGACTATTATAAGAAATACCTAAAAAGATGACAAAATATGATGACCTTGTAAAATATACCACTGTGGAAGATTCCTTTTATTTGTGTAGTATTTCACTGAAGCATGTGGTCTCTTCACTGACACTGAGACCAACAATAACCAAGGGCTAGTATTTATAGTTTTTATTTGAGAAAAACAAATGCCACAAAAACCCACTCATATAAATATACTTCAAGTTCTTAACTTGGACTATATTTAGGAGTAATTTAGAAGCAGAGTAACAGGTAGGACTTCAGACCGACACAGGATGCTAATCCATAAATACCTACGCTATATTCCTATCCAATACATTTTTCTTGATTCTGAATTTTTAAAATGCATCTTACCTCCAGGAATTCTCTGAAAAACTTTAGTTAAGGTATCTCCTGTTATTATGTTGTAACTGATCATTGCTTAAAGAAAATAATTTTTTTTTGTTAGTACAAGTCAAATATGAAATATTTGATAAATATTTAATACACATGTTTTGTAGACGTCAGGATTATATGCCACTATCCCTCTTGTATGAATTTCGGCTACCACCACCAACTTCTAAGTTTCAGGTTTAAAAAAAAAAAATTAAAAAAATTCTTTAATGCTCCTCTTTTTTTATTTTTTTATTTTTTTAAATTTTTTAAACTGGTACAACCTAAACAATAAACCAGTCTGATGAGCAAGGCCATTGTGGTGACTTGTCATATAAACTTACTTCAGAAGCGGAAAAAAAGGTGTTTTAAAGTTGTTTATTTCTAACAGCAATTCTTTGCCAGTTTATTTTCAAATTTTTGTTTCTATTTAGTAAGGTTCCTATGTTAGTCTAATAATCAGTCCTGCAATCAAATGCATAGGACTTTCTAGCTCATGTAAAAAGTCAGCAAAATCTTTAAACCAGAAAAAAGGAGGAGAAAATAGACAAAGATACCAGATATGGACTTCCATTCCTTCCTCTCATTAATAGGAACTCTGGTCTTAACATTCATATTTCATTCTTATCTCATTCTACAGTAGGAGTGTATATATGTATGCATATATTTAATAAGTGTATATAATAAATATATTTATATACTGATGTGGTCTTCACCATTTAAACAGCATACATATAGGTATTGACCTTAATCAATGCATAAACATTCACTGTTGTGAAATTGCAAGCCATTAACACTACTTACAGAAATAAATTCAAGCACATACATATGCATAAGTGGTTCCATGGTGAGGACTGAGATCTTTACAATTCTTTTCCATATTCTTTATGAAGTAGTAATTATACTCTTTTTTAAGTCAGCATGTAACATTGTTGCCTGCAGTAACAGCAACTTGACTGTACTAAAAATCTCAACTACCTGTAATATATTCAGACATTATTCCCAGAGTAGGAATTTTGATCTGGGTCTCTGTGGTCACCGAGTCCAGACTCTTGGTATCTCAAGTCACCAATTCTTGCAGCCCCATGCATGAAAATATCAAGATTATTTAAAATTATGTTACTACTGCAGAGAACAGATTCAGAATATCACACTATTTTAAATTTCTGGTCTAATTAACTCCTGCCCAGACTACACCTGTTTGCTCTTTTTAATATTTCTTCTCAGAAGATGTCTCAACTGCCCAATTTCCTAGTAGCTCACTGGTTATGAGGCTGAATGAATGCTTTTGAAGAGCAATGACAGCACACAATATTCAGGCAAGATCTGATCAGTGCCTTCTCCAATTTGGAAAAAAATATTAATTCTATATACTCCTGAAGTAATATTTTCCTTTTGTTTCAGGTACATCAAATCTATGCTCTGTTACTCATTCTAGAACAGAATATCTTCTTTGTTATTTCTCATGGCTACTTTTGTCATGAATTTTTAAATATGTAATCATTAATTTCTCTGCTATTACATTTCAGTTAATTTCTATTATTCTGGCCCTCCAATTCATTGAATTCTTCCTCAGTAATTCTTCAGAACACATCACGTAATTTTTTTTTTTTTTATAGGGAAGAGGCATACACAGTATATTCTTTACATTTCTTAATATTTAACCTGTGAAAGAATGAGGTAATGTGAAAAAGCTTGTTATTTATAAAACTTAAACATTTACATTTTATGTGGTCTTACCAATAAATGGATATAAAAATTGAAGAGTTGAAAGAATGAGATAACCTACAAGACCATATGTTTTTCTGACCAGCTCTTGGTAGGTGTTGGTACTGGATAGGTTTCCTCCTTTGATCAGTAATATAATGGAAAAATCTGTTAAAATATGAAGTTACTGTTAAAGACAGTATGAACCAACTTCTGGTTGGTCACTGCTCATCTTTTTCACTCCTTAAAAAAAAAAATCTTTAAAAAGGAAAACAGTGGCACTGGGAAGAGCAGGGACGAGAAATCTCACAAGGGATCTCAATCCACCAAAACCAGGAGTCATAGGCTAATATAGAAAGTAAATTCCAGCTTTCCCAATTAGGGACAGCAGAAACAGACTCATTATCATCGGTTTCCAGTATGGTCAAAGGGAACAAGAACTGTCATGAGCACCAAAAAAGGAAAATTCAATTAATAATGCAGAGTGCTCCTGAATGGATGGAGCATTTGACTATATCCTAAAAGCAGGTAAAATTAGAGGACTCCCTGGGTCATGGTGCTAGAACTGCCTATCACTTTACTCAGATGTTTATCTAAGTTTATGAAAGATAAAGCCCAGTTATTTGTGTCTTCTCCATTGTTCATGATAAAAATATTATAAACATTTTTATTGCATACTTTTAAAATACAGCATGTACAAAGTGATTTATCTGGAAACCATGAAGCAATGCGCTTTGAGCCAGAGCTCATGTCACCAGAAAAAATAATCTCAGATTGAACTTCAACTTTTTATGAGGAACAGTTCAAAATATTGCTGTTATGTCAAGCTATGCTTTAGTATTCATTTGAGCACCATGGGATTTTCCAGTCCAGATTAGTTACAGCACAGAATTTATTACCTTAGTCCAGATGTCTTGACAGAGAGTAGCTAGACCTCATCTATTCCTCATCTGGCTTTCACTTAGCTTGTAATCTATGCTGCAATAAATTCCTTTCTGTGAACAGTACTGGTGTTTATTATTTTCTGGGAATGACTAAAATGATGAAATTTTCACAGTTTTTACAAAGGAGATTTCTACAGTTTGTTAACGTGAAAGTCAATCCAGAGATTCCCATGAGCACATGCAATTCTTACACAATATATACTCACAGTATAATCGGGAGCAGATAAAAGCAGAGAGGCAGAAGTGTTCATTATCAATTATGTTCTATACTGAGCTGATCTTGTACAATAAACATTAAGTCTTCGTACAAGGGATCTTAGACCCACAAAACTTTTAAAATATTTATCATTAAATGACCTAAAATTCTATTTGTCTGTCAATCTAGGACTACACCCAGTATAATTCAAAAACAACCCCCAAAATGAAATATTGTGAGAATTGATAAACAACAGCTATTTGACAACTATTCAGTAAAAGCTATGGAAAATAAATGTTAATGATACATAGTTACCCTGTACTTTAAATGCTACGAGTCAAAAAGTTATAACTATACTTATAATTTGCTTGTACAAGATAAACTGAGCCACATCTTTAACATAATAAAATGCTGAGTTTAATTCACAGGTTCTAGGCCTATGGCTAGAAAGTCTTCGAAATACACTAGTAATGCAAAGGACAAATCAGATTTCCAATGGAAAAGTAATTGAAATTTCTGAGCTATGTTTATGAGATAATTTCATTAATGTATTTTGCCATCAGCCATAGAGAAAATTTTGCATTCATAAGGAACACATTCCTTATGTTACATTGCTCTCCAGTCAAACCTCGATCATTTATGCAGACCCTTAAACGACATTTTAAGCAATGAAAAGCATCAACTGCTGCTCAGCATATGGGTAGCAGAATTTGTGCCACTCATGTTGACTTGGTTTGTCATTTTAAGACTTGAATCCACAGTCTTTATAAAAATTCTCCTTTGATGCCAGGGGGTTCACATATGTTTAAGTTTATTTACCACCTAATTTCAAAACTTGTCCCTTCTGAAGGTAAATCCATTTTTAAATGAATTATAATTAAATAAAATAATCCAAATCATAGTACAATCAAAGGTTTTCCTTCTGTGGCATATTTTTAAAAAGTGATATACAACCCAGTCAAGGATCAGTCTCTTAATTAGAGTAAAAATAGTGGACTAAAACAGGTGATTATGAGGCACAAATAAGAGCTATTCTTTCAAATGTCACCTTGACCTAGTCTAAGAAACTAGGCTTTACGAATATAAAATGCACACAAAGAGCAGCTTTATATGTTTTACAGTATAATTCTCTACTTTTACTGATCTGCTCAAGGGATTAGTGAGGTAAGGAAAAAATTTGTCACATTTATTGTTACTGATATACTTGTTTAAGGTATCATCAAGCTCAAGATCAACTAAACATTGCAAGACTAATTTTCACTTTATAACAGAAACTGCTTTCAGAGTACCTGTGATATAGGCAACCCCAAATAAAAGCAGTACTCCTAGTGGAAAACCAGCTTCCTTCATTGAATATGGCAATCCTGTAAATAAAAAAAGGAGAGATTATAGAAGAGTCTTTCCAAATACTTAATTTGGGACAACCAAAATAAAGAAATATTTAGATTTAAAAAGAAATGCTATCCATCTCCCAAATTGGACCAGCATGCTTCACAACCTCAGAAAGATAATTTTTAGTGGACAAAGTGCTCCCCAGGTGTGAAGTTCAGTCAGCACCTGCCCAACCAGTTCTTTCTGGTCCTTAAGGCAAAGAGGCTGTAGGGTATTTATCACTGTGAGCCAACAGCTCTGCATTTTTGCTTAATAAGCAAATAAAAATAGAAAACAATCTTTAGGAATAGCAGCAGAAAGTAAGACGACAGTGTTATTCTCCAAACTGGATAGTCATGCATGTATAAACAAGACTGAACATAGAAGAAGAACACATAAACAAGACTGAATGTGAAGAAAAGTATACTAACCTATAATGCCTGATCCTATGATAGAGTTAATAATGTTAAACCCAGCTGATGCCAGATTACTGTTTCCTCCTTTATTCCCGGGCTTACTAACGAGGGCTGTTTGGTCATCTGTTTGTACCTATTTCAGGAAGATAGCGATAACATTACACATGAGAAAAACAGGTGAAAACACATATTTTACACATAGTCCATTCAAGATAAAAAAAATTGTCATAAATTCAGATTTGTAGAGGTATTTTGATACCTAAATCCCATTTTTTTCAGTGAGAAATCAAAGGGACTTTAGGCATCTAATTCCTGTGTAAGTCTGACCCATAATCTTCTGTAATTAAGTCTTCTCTGAAAAAAAAAAAAATGGTGGAAGGACAGAAACGACAGAGGCAGGCCGTTAAACAAAGAGCTTTTTAATCATGCTCCAAAAGGAGAAATGTGAATCAAGTCTTTTTGAAAATAATACAACTGGTCAGTAAAAATACGCCCCTGAGTCAGGGGAATGAAGTAAATTTCAAGAGTTACCAGTAAAGTATGCCAACATCTGAAGTTGCTCTAATTCAAGGTTTTATCCAGTGCGCTATTTCTGTGTCATCCAATGGTTTAGCTCACTATGACTAGTTAACAAGACTAAATTAGCTAGTCCCAGAAAGTTTATGTGGGACACGCCTTGTACAAATCAAGGTTCAAAGCACAATTTGTAGCCAGTAGCCTCAAAAATTAAAGTTCTTATCTTCAAAAAGCATTTTTTTCATAAGCATGCAGTGGTCTTTGCCTCAGATCACCACTCTGCTGTCAGAGAACATTTTAGAATCATTCATTAGAAGACCAGTATTTTAAATTAAGTCGGGTACTTCAAAAGAGGAACATGCACTTAATGAAGAAAATGACCACTTACGTTCTACAGAAGCAAAACACTGTGTACTTACCATGAAAAGAAAACCACTGTTTCATGGATTCTGGAGCATATTTAACATATATAGAAGTTAGTACAAACTCAGATGCTTGTCACTAATACTTCTGGAAAAAAAATAAATGACTGATAAATCTATGTCATCTGTAGACAGTGGTATAAGCTGACAAGCATAAGAGTGCATCAAAGAGGCCTACATATTTAAGTGGAACCTTTAATCCTTAAGCAGTACTAACATAAGAAGAGTAATATTAGCTCAGATCAAAGGGCAATATAGCCTGGTATCCCTTGTCTGAGAGTGGCCATGGAAGGCACTCACCGAGGAAAGAGTATAAGAACATGAAAAATAGGTAGTCACTAAATAACTTTCCTGTCCCAGCTTTCATCAGTTTGCATATCCCAGACTTCCCAAAGCAAACACATCCTTGGTGCATCACATTCCTTAAAGGATTGCTCTTTGAATTTGCCCCTTTTTTGAAGCCACGTGTATTTCTTAGCATCTACAATGTCACATAGCAACAAATGTCAGATCTTAATTATACATCATATGAAGAGACAGGTACTCTTCTTTTTTTCTGAATCTGCCAGTAAATATTTCCACTAGGCGTCCCAAAAATTTTTGTATCATTCCAGACAAACCAAGTCCTTTTTCCTACTTATCTTCACCCTGTCACATGCAGTTTTATAGGTAACATTCTCCCTCAGCAGTTTCTCATCCAGACTTAGGTGCTACATTTTATTTCACCAGTGATTTGAGCAGCAGAAGCATTACCGTCATTCTCTCCTGAAATTTTAATGCTCTCTGCTACTTACAGCACAGTACATGTGAAGCTGCACTAAATTAGAACATTCCAGTTCCCTCTTTTCAGCTGTTACAAGAAAATGAACACATTGTCCAGCTCAAAAACACTGTCATGAACCCTGGTCCCTTCCCCACCTAGAAAAGACACATCTGAATTGGCAAAAAGGACAAGAAAGGGCAACAAGAAATGGTGACACAGGTGAAACGGCTCCTGTGTGAAGACCGGCGCTCTTGAAGGTGCGCTCGCACTGCAGATGGGGGAAGGAATGCCTGTTGGGGACCCATGCTAGGGAGCTGTGCGCTGTGGACGGCAGCAAAGAGACAAACGGGACGTGTCTGCCTCTTGGAGTGGCCTCTCCCGGGGCCCCATCGCAGGCCATGGGACAGCCAGGGCCACCCGCTACCACCCTGACAGCGGCAGGCCCACCAGGAGACATGGGCGCTCAAGTTCTGCTCCTCA
>NW_010136123.1:21043-23043 GCF_000699245.1 Pterocles gutturalis | reverse complement strand
TCTGTGATTCTGTGATTCTGTGATCTATACTCAGCAAATGGTGCTGAGTAAAACCCTAAAGCTGCACACTTACCAGAGGAGACACTCAGGCCAACAAACACACCAGAATACCTTTGGGTGGGGGAGATCTAGAGTCATCACACATCCATTGGTTTGGGTGATAAAATAACCAAAGTAAGATATTATATTTTACAAGAAGCCAGCTATAAAATTGTAAAGTATTTTCTACACACATTAAAATACATTTCCACTTACATGTTTGAAGTGGCTGTCAAGCCAAATTATCACCCTCCAGTTTCAAACATTTCTATACCCTCTTCAATATTTGGTGCACAGTAAATGCAGGTTGTGCTTTTATGTATGGTCTAGGCTTAAGGTAAAAAGATGAATTTAGAAAAGCAGATTCTCCATTATCATGGAATCATAGAATACAAGGTTGGAAGGGACCTCAAGGATGATCTAGTCCAACTTTTCTTGGTAAAAGCACAGTCTAGACAAGATGGTCCAGCAATCTGTCCAGCTGAATCTTAAGTATCCAATGTTGGGGAATCCACCACTTCCCTGGGGGGATTATTCCAATGGCTGATTGTTCTCATTGTGAAAAATTTTTCTCTTGTGTCCAATCAGAACCTCCCCAGAAGTAACTGTTACCCATTATCTCTTGCCTATTTCACATGACTGCTCGTAGAAAGGGAGTCTCCATCTTTGAATACTGGAACATTTATGATTAAACACAGGTGATGAAAAAGAAAAAAAAATTAAAATATCTGAAGCTAAGTTGCCTTTTTTTAAGCAAGTTCCTAAGAGCAATCTCCATATCCTATGGATATCTTCTGTCTTTTCACCACTGGAGTATCATAAAAGGGGTAAAGTGGAACAGAGCCAAAGCCTCCTTCTTTCTTAGAGTAAAGCTTATTTTACAACAAAGGGATAGCTGTTAGAGCACCAGTGGGATAGAATAAGGCCAAAGAATAAGTGGCAGTACATCACATCAAGAGCAATAAGTAGAAAGCTGAAGAACCAACATCATGAACATAGACTTTTTAAAGGGTATAGGAAGGGAGGGATGAAACTGGCTTTCTATGGTCACGGCTAAAGCATCTGGAACTGAGAACCGACATCACGCTGGATTATGTCATCTTAACTAGAACAGCCATCCCAAGAGAGCTGGCCGATGCCCCTACTCTTATTCTGGGAGGATCAGCTCTGTTTGGCAAAATCCCTTTAAATGGGAAGGTTCATGATAGTGGATGTTGAACATTTTTTGTCTGCAGGCACTCTTTTCAGATGTCTATTTTGGGGATTCTCTCTGCATCTGAATTATTGCATAGCTCAGTGCAGAGGTTTCTAAATGCCGCTGACACTAACACGCTGTACAAAGATGATAATCTCAGTTGGGCACCACAGATTGAGAACATGCTGGCTTGTATGAGTTGCACAGACTGTCAGGGATAAAAAATGGAAAGTGCATGAAGCCAAGTGTCATTTCCATAAGAACTCTCATGTTTGAGGAAAAAATCTATCAGAAAAGGGTGTCAAGACAGATCCAGCAAAATGCAAATCATTTTACAAATGACTGGTTCAAAAACAAAAGTGAAGCAAAATAGAACTGGAAAGCTTTTGAGGGGCAAGATGATCTTTCCAGAAAAAGTGACACTGACAAAATTCATATTAAAAAATTGTAGAGTTGACTGAAGAACTAAATTGGGCAGAGCAGATGATATAGAAAAGGTTATTTCCTTTGGACCTGCCTAAAAGATCATATGTTTCCAGACACTGGAAAAAATTTCTATAGTTACTAGAGAAGGAAACAGTAAGTGGTATTCTTATAAAGGACAACTCTGAGCAGTGACCTGAAGCACATTCAGACTAAACACACAATTCTGATTGTACCCATTGAGGATTGGCTCAAATCTGGCTATGAAGATTTTCAGTTATTTTTATTAAATAGTTAAAGACTGAAACCGGTCACAAACTCTTGCTAACCATTCCAAGCAGAG
>NW_010136123.1:19305-21032 GCF_000699245.1 Pterocles gutturalis | reverse complement strand
TACTGTGATTTTATCGCTAACATTCAACAAGAATGAGTACACTTGTGAATTACAGCAAGTGTTTTTCCTTTCTTCACATCTTTTTTTTTTTTCCCCCAATGGCCAATTTATTTAGAAAAGCATGGCAGATTCAGTGTTAAAGAGAGTGAAACTGAGAGCAGCATTGACCATCAGTGTAGAGCATTTTGCAGCTCCCTGACTTTCCAGGATGGCGTAGGTGCAGAAATGGATCTTGCAATCCAGTTTCAAAAGTGAAAAAATCAAATTGTGACCAAGCAGCACATGCACCATGGACAAAAGACAGGCGAGTCTCCTCAAAAGTGAGTGTACTGTGATCTCGGTTGTAAAGAGAATAATGGTACTCAAATCTAGTCACAAAGGGCACATGGGAACACTGAAGAATGGCAAAGGTAGTAAAGGAGAGATTCACAAAGGGATTTAGATGACACTTAAGTGTCTAACTACTCTTTCATGCATTTAAATCCAGAAGTTTTTCTTTAAGATCTCTATTTAAAATTTGGTTGATCCTGAAAGCCATTCCCACCCATCATGCTCCCACTTGCTGGCATTCAGTGTTGCCCAAGAACACTAACTTCCTTCTCTTTCCTATTCCAGAAGTGCCCCAGTGCTCAGCAGTATCCATTTCATGCCTTGAACATATTTTAAAGGTTAGGCTCCCTACAAAATACAGGTGGAAGAATGAGTAATGGTGACTTGGTAAAGTAGTTACCCATGTTTTTCATGACTGAGGTTCAGTCCCTCTTTTGTTTAAAGCAATTTGAATCCACAACTTCAGGGAGAGTACCATAATCTTCCAACTACTGGATAGCATGAGCACTCTTTTCTGAAACTATATCATCTTGTATGCAAAGGTTTCAGCTAGGAACTTACTGTCACCTGCTATTTCAGCCTGGGAGGGGAAGTCTAGAGTCCCTTGGGAAGGTAAAATCTTTAAATGGAAACCTGTTAGAATATTCTTTGAATTTTTCTTATTGACTGCCTGTAGAGGATATCACACAGAACAACACAGTCAGCCACCACATCCCCTAAAGCCTCATCCCAGTAACTGTATGGAGATGTAGTTCCTTTACTGTCTTTCATTAACAGCCTGCCCCTTTTTTTATGGTAGTGGTTCGTTTCCTGAGTGTCTGGCAAGTTTAGCATTTAACCTAACATGAGAATTTGAGAAAAACTTTAGGAGGAAAAGCAAAATGAGATGTGTGACTTTTAACCATTGGGACTGTCAAACAGGTATGACTTTGGAGATAATGGTCTTTGGGAGAGTCCTCCTATGCCTTCTTCTAGGGACTGCCCAAAGAGATTCAATACTTAAGCCAAATCTAAGCAGCACTCATTAGCCCAATGGTCAACTGGCCCAATATGTGACACTACAATAATACGGCAGCTAACGCTGACTATTGCCTGTCACCAAAGTCCCCCAAAACAGCATTTGTGGATATGGGAAAACGTCGTGTTGAACTCAGTAGGCTTCTGCAGCTTGTGGAGAAACTAATCAGCATTTACTGAACATCCACCGTGCTGTAAACCAAAGCTGTGCCCACGCTGTTTGCTAAAATTGCAGGGTGTTTTTCTACCAAGTCGCCTTTCCATTACATTACGCCCTGTGATTTATATTGCTAGCTCTGTTGGATTGTGAATATTGCCATGGAGGGATATCTGAAACATGCAATTCATAACTGAAGTTGTGGATGCATGCTATTGTATCT
>NW_010136123.1:0-19274 GCF_000699245.1 Pterocles gutturalis | reverse complement strand
ACTCTTTCCTTGTTTGATTGCTGTATATACAATGTCAGCTGAGAGACGATCTAAACATTTTTGAAGGACTTGTTCTGAGTTATTTCATTAGAAAATTTCTTTTGCAATCCACAAGAAGATTCTGAATAGATCAAAACCAAAATGGAGTTTTGAATATTATTATACCTATTTCATATTATAATATTATGTTTTTTATAAATAAAACATTTTGGCTTTATCAGAGTAATTATTTGTAATAGAACTATTTGAAGTTACTGAATAAAAAATGTTTCAGTTTTTCTATGACAGGAAATAATTTGAAATTTCAACATTTCATGCATTTTAAAGACAAGCGCATTCTAAAATGCTAAAATTCCTGTGAAATAACTTCATTTTCAAACCAGTTCTACTAATTGACTTTTTCTAGTACTAAAGAATGCAGTTGTGTTTTTCCAGGGAGCTTCTGATGTCTGATTCTAAACACTCATTAACTATGTATTTCTCATAAACATTTGTTTCTATTTTCATACCTCCTTCTTTCCGTAGCTTTTCTCCACCACTCTGACTTATGTAGTTATTTGACAAACTCTGTGTTAAAGCAGGTATTTTAATTCAAGAAAAAGGTATATTGACAGGTCAAGTCAGCACCACCAAGTGCTCCTGGATATTTAACAGCAGAGAACCCTAAGTGAAGGTAAAAGGACAGGGTTGCTTGCAGTAGCAGCTATTGCTAGTTATTTTGGAAGACTGAGCACAGCAGCTGGCAGGTCCTAACACAGAGGTCCCTGAATAGTCACAAATTGGTCTGATTTGCCAATAATGATGTAAATACCTGTCCTGATGCAGGGGACGGCAAAGATAACTACTTAGCAGCCAGCTGAGAAACCTCTTTGGTCTTGATTATGATCTAACGCACAGTCTTCCAGAAAGTGTATTCGGGATGAGGCAGTAACTTGTGTAGTGTCCTCAAGAGATAAGTCATCACAGAGATAGAGATTTCCACTTCTACCCCTCCTGTGGCTGGCTCTGCACCCTTGCCATTCTCACAGCACACAATGGCATCTTGAAACTTTGCCTAATAGGAGAATTAAGTGAATAACTTTTCCTTTTTCATCCCCTATTTTTATATTCCTTCTCCCAGTCTTACATCAGATGAACTGATGGACTTCAATATAATGAAAATATAATAGGAGTGTGTGATTAGATAAATGAGATTTTTCACTTCAGTTGATGAGACATTGTGCCTCACTGCTCTTTATTGTGTATATCTCTTTTATACTCAGAGTAGCAAAACAGAGTTCCTCCAAACTGAAATTAGAAAACATTTTATCAATTTCTCTCTAAATAATGATTTTAAACATTTTTGCTGTCTGTCACAATAATTATTCGGTTGGATTACATGTGAAAAAAGTTATGACATTCATGATACATAATACTCATGTTGTGCAGACAGGAAAAAAAATTCATTTCCAAATGTTAAAAAATAAACTGTTTCTCACCTGTAAGAAGTAAATAGGATTCCAAATAATTTTAGATATTTGTTTGTTTGTTTGTTTGTTTCACTATATCTCTGCATTGGAAAGGAGCAAAATCAATTTTGTGATGTAATAGCATTTAGAGAAAGAAAAAGAACAAAAGAGTCAGATTACTAATATACAGTAAGTATGTATGTGTGTGTTCCTTCTTACCATAAATACTGACATTTTATTTATTTGAATTAATCAATGCATAGGAAGCCTACCAAGAATCATTAAAGCACTACACCGTAAAGGCAAACCAACAACAGAAGGAAAAAAATTTTTAAACCAAATATCAAATTAAATACTTAGCTAAACAGGACAGAAATAACCATCCTACTCAGAAAGAGATCAATTTCCAGTTAGTCAGATGAGAATGAAAATAATAAGAGGGTGACAAACAAAATCAAGAGGACAGTGCAATGAGCAAAGAAGGATGGGTTTCCACATAAACTGTACTCCACAAGCCATGGGGATTGATGTAATCATAGATACACCATCGCTTCAATATTTTTGAAGGTACTACACTTGCAAAACCAGGGGAGATAAACTGAATTGGTTATGTTCATTTTCCTTCTAATTTTAATGTTTTCTTGAAAGTTTTGTTTTCTATTACCCAGTATAAGCAAAGTATGCATTAAGTTAAAAGGAATCTGAAAACACCCATTAAAATGATGCACTAAAATACAAAGGACTATAAGAAAAATAAGTTTATATCTTAAAACTATTTCTTCCAAAAAATGTTTAATTACTGTTCAAATACAACTCTGTTGATTTTAAAGATTTCGTATAGCTTCCTCTTTTTTTTTTTTTTGTCCACACAAAAACAACAAATAAATGTATGGGTCATATGGTGTTGTATAACTAACATAACATTCATCCCTGTAGCAGCAAAATAGGTCAAACAGAGTGCCCCTGACCATCCATGCTATTTGATGACTAACTCACTCCCCTGCTTCATTTTGGACCACTCTCACCATCTCCTTCAGAAAGTAATCTGTTCTAGAGGGTCTCAGCAGTAAATATGCAAGGTTAACAAGGCTAGATATGTGAGCTTCATTCAAGAAGGTCCAGCTGATGAGAGGGCTGAAGTACCTTTGTACATTATAGGTGTGAATTTAAGTGATTTCCTAGAATGGATGCTTTCCTGAATCTGTAGCTGAAGGAATCTAATATGGGTGAGATTCCTCTTGGACAGCCTGAGATGCTTTATATGTTGACATTTACATATTAATTTGTTGTCTAGATATTTAGGCAATGGAGAGCACTAGACAATTGTAGAGCCAACCCATCTGACATATTTAGACATCTACTTTCAGAAGAGGAGAATCACTCCAAATCACTCCCCAGAAGTGTAATTTTGCTGTTGTTTGTTGCCTGTAAAAGGAATCTAGGCAACCAGCTCTGATAGAATCATGCAATGCTAATTCCACCCTACCTAAGTGAAGGTATAAATGTTTCCATTTCCCTTGACCATCATCACTCTCAAAATATTTAACAGCAATGAGCTGCCTCAGACCCAACCTAAATAGCATGCATTCATTTCATCTATTACATATCTAAAATCTCTGTACAAGCTTGTTTGTATTTTCTTTCATGCATAAACCCGTTACAGGAAATGAAAGCAAGGCAGTGTCTTCTACTCAAAAACTTGCAATTAAAACATGGCTTTACACACCATTTTGTTAAAACATGACACATTGTTCCACCCATTAGGTGTCAGGGCAACAATCTCTCTGACACTGAATCCAGTGGATGTGGACTCAATACCATCTGTGCCAGGAGGACTGTGGCAGTGAGAGCTAAGGAAAGCTGTTGCTGACGGTGAGATGATCTGCAGCAGAGCTAAACTTGCACATGGTTTCTGTTGTGGTTTGATAATAAAGGAGAAGGAGAGAAAGGGCTCTGGAAGGTCTTAGCAAAAAAAGTAGCAGACAGATGTGCTGAATCTTGAAGTCCAGTGCAAATGTATTTGGGTCAGGAAAAGCATAAAGAAAAAAAAAAAAAAAAAAAAAAAAAAAAAAAGAGAAAGACCTGAAGATTTATGTCAGCAGGTTTATATTTTCTTGAGACTGTGGAAAACAACAGTGGTCCCTAATTTCTCCCTCTAGCTCCATTTCTCCTTACAGTATTTAAATGGTCAATGCAGCTAATGATATAAATGTTCACACAAATAACAAGTATATATTGAAACCACATCTCTTTTTATTCTACCCTGAATTTCCTTTTCTTCCTTTCATTTATGAATAGAATAAAGACAGGATATTATGACAAACTGGGCAGTATTGTGACAGTACACAACCTAATACTTCCTAAATTTTACTTCCTGGATGCTTTTATACCATTTATAGTTTCATTTTCTCTGTGATGATGAACTACAGGACTTGGTTTTGCCCCTCAAAACTAAGAGCTTCATTAACATAGACTGAGATTTTTCTCACATCTTATAAATTAAGTAATTTGCTGTTAATTTCCTTCTGTTTTTCATTAATTTTGAGTAGTACTAGGCAGAGCTAATTCTGAAAATATTCTGAGTTGGTGGAGGGGATGACAATGGCTTTTCAGCAAATGTTCCTCTTTTCTCCAAGTCAGTGACTTTAAAGGCATCTAGAAGTGGTGACTGGCTTGCAGAAGCATGTAAAACCTTTGTGTCCTGGAAACTTCTTCTCACTAAGAATGCTCTGTCAAGCTGCGGTTTTCTATACCTCCTCCGTATATAAACCATTTTTTGAGCATAAAACCTGTCTGGAATTTTCAGTCTTTCAGGAGTGCCTCTGGAGTATCAGGAGCTCTGACTAGGCTACAGCGACTAATGCCTGAAAGTGCTATTAAGCAAATTGCCGGAAGAAAAATTCCATGCAGTCCCCAAGATGAGCTGTTCATAGACCTCACTTACTACTGTTTAGATTTAACAGCAAATGGTAGATGGTGTCTTTTTTTGTTAAGATGCTTAGGTAGTATAATAAGCAACTTGTATATATCAAATATGCACATAAATATATAGTATTTAAATTTCCAGCATGATCCTGATTGAATTCTAACTTGAGTGCATATATCCCATCTACAAAAGACTCTCCTGCAATCTCTGCTCCATCTTCTGTTTGACCTATTAAGATTTTCGCTCACTGCTTCAAAATCTTTATATCTTGGTTTCTGCTGCCTTCTGCTACAGGGCCGAGGACTGTGGAGGTTGTCACTAAGACTCCATCTCTTCTGTGATTTGTCAATCATTCTTCCTTTTTGTGTCACTGTAATATTTTGATGCCAGTGTTCATTATGATGCTCGGATTCTCCCTTGACTACATCAGTTTTGAACAGTTTGCAAGCAAAGTCAGTCATGGAAATGAAAGAATCAGAATAATTTTTCTTGAAGTTCCACTGTTAAGTGTACTAAATGTAAGTCACTTTTTTTTTTCTTATTTTTCTTATTTTTTTTTTTAGCTGGAATGACTTTTTAGAATTCAGCTTTGTGTCTATCAGTACTTCAGGACGCTAATATGAGAGAGAAGTTCCCAGAAGAACGTGATTTGCTAGACCTGTTCAGACTGTCCTTTATTCATTTGGACTCTGCTGAATATGTTACCACTGTGACTCCCAACTGTTACACACTAACTTGGTGGTTAAAGCACTTAGGTAGATTATACGATAATACTGGTCCTAAAGTACCACCCAGGGATGGAATAGACAGATTCTGGTGTACCTCGGCCTGCAGTATCACCCCAAGATGATCCTCCACTCCACAGGTGTATATTTAGTGTGCTTGTTTGCACCTTTCCTTTTGAAGTTGGTCTGAAGGGCATAATTAAGGCATGCATACCTATAAATTCATACCCTCAGACTGAGACGGCTGTGGAATGCCTGGTCATCTTCTTCATTAAGAGCTCTAAGCACCCAGATTTGTCACTAATTGAAGTTCTCATGTATAAGTACTTAAGAGAAAGCAGTTCAGATATGTATTTTCCCCTTGTTGCCCCTTTCCTACTGGTTGCCATTGATGTTGAAGAAATCAGCATGCAGTCTCCCTTGAATCCTTAAATAAGCATTTAATTATCTTTCTTTGGCCACTCTCCATGCCAGAGCAGGACACCTTACCTAGCCTGATAGCATTTGAACGTCTTAATTGACCGTCTGTCCTAGTGACGCTGCAGAGGATCAGTAGCTCTTCTTTTGGTACTTCTATCTCTTATGGTGTCACACCTTTCAAATCTGGAAAGAAAATCTTAGGTAGGCTGACTGCCAGAAACTGAAACAGAAATGTAGGAACAGAAGTGGTGTCTCTGGTGTTTTAAAGCTCTCCATGGATTTTTCTTCCATAAATTGCTTTGGCTGCACAGATACAGGAACAGTCTGGCATTCATAAATTACTTTAGAGTACTTTACTTTAAAATGAACAGCAGGATGTCATGTGGTGGGGACCAGGCTTTGTATTGCCAGACAGGAGACCTGTCTTTGCTTGATTAGAGGAGGAAGGCTCAGGGAGGAAAGAGGAATGAAGACAATAGTAACATAGGTACAATCAAAACTCTTTGATGAGCTTCCCCATGTGGTCTAAGAATCTTCTGAATTTTAATTAAAATGTGACCTAGTAGTAACCCTGAGTACTTCCCAGTTTAGGGGTTAATTGGAACATGAATCTCAGATGCCAGGGCAAGAATGGAACACCAGCCAAAAAAGTGCCAGCTGTCCCCTCAGAGTGATTTGTCTGTTTCAGAGCTTCTGATCCATGTCAAGGAACCAGCTTGCTTGCTGGTTTCTCATTTCTTCACTTTTTCTCTCATTTCTTGACATGGCTAGATTTGGAATTATTTAAAATGTCTTCTGTTATTTTTCAGAAAGACAGGTAGTGCAGAAAGCTGCTGGCACGCTGAAGCTAAAAAGGTCATTAGCAGCAGAGAAGTAGAGATGCTTTAGGGAAAATTTATGTATCTCTCACCCCATCCTATCCACACCTCATCCTTAATCTTGTTCTCTTTCAACCTGGAAGAGCACACACTAGCTTACTGTAGCCTAATAGTTTTCCTTTCTAGTCCCTTCTCTTTCTCCTTTGTGCTTTCAGTAGATTCAAGGATCAAGGCCCAGATATTTCTTTTAGGTTGTTGAACTTTAGTGAATAAGAACAAAAATGAACAAAGACAACATGTTTTTCATAAGTGATAGCCAACAGAAAACTTCCTCTGGCTGAAAAGTTCAAAGACTGTATTTTCAGAGGCAGAGAGTCCTAGCTTTCCTATCATGGCTTTTTGGATAAATGTTTTGTACTATTGGGACAGAAAGAGTGGTTGTTGAGTTTCCAGCCAAATCCTTCATTTAAGCATCATTTTGATGATTGTTTTGTGTTAGTGAGTCTGGAATGGCTGCAGTTGGTTAGAGAGAAAAGAGTAAAGAAAGGAAGGAGAGAGGCGAGAGGGAAGGAATCAAAGAGAAAAGCAGTAAAGGACTACTAGCGGGAAGCAGAGAGAGAGAGAGAGAGAGAGAGGAGAGAATATAGAAAACATGAAAAAGGGAGTGTTTTATGTCTACTTTGGTTTATCTTCATTCAAAAAATAAATCTAGTGCATTCTTTTTCCTGAACCACCTTTTCTGCCTTCTTTCTGAGGCAAAAGAAAATAGTTTTTCATCTATCCAGGTAAAAATTTGCTTCTAGATCATATGGTGACATTGAAAAGATTTGTCTGGTTGGTCTTTTAAAATTCTTTTTCAATGTGTTCTGTAAGCAAGTCCACATTTATTTTGCTTTATTTTCTCTCACTGCCTAACACCAAAGGTTTTCAACATCTACAGGTCTTTTCTTGAGAAGATGTGGGTAATTCAGGTCCTGAGTCAGCAAGTTCATAGACAATTTAATGCATATGCTCAGATGCACCCTATGCAGCAAAAGCCTGAAACTACCTAGATCGTCTACTGCTGAATCAGAGCCACACATCTCCATGAGGCATACCAGAAGTTCAAATTATTCACATCACTGTACATCATTTTGTATTTGTCAGCATAGAAACATACGTGTTTAAAAAAAAAAAAAAAAAATCCCTCAACTTTGTATCAAGAATTCAAATGATCCTGGAGAGATTTATTTAAAATAACATATACTCTGATGTTTCTCCTTTTGAAACTATATGGGAAAAGTGGGGTATAAAAGATATCCCTGCTGGCATAGTTCTGTTCCTTCTTAAATCCACGGTAATATCTACCCTGACTTCAACAGGAGTTATGGAGGCAACACAAAATATCTTTGAGAATTTTACCTGAAGGGACAAATCTGCAAGGGATTTTAGGTAAAGGTCACAGGACTATCCAAAAAGTACACTTTTGTACTAGAATCTGTAGTCCTGAGTTAGATGTCTGTTTCCTTTCAAATTGTACAGGAAATATGTAATCCATAAAAACATGCTGAGTAAGGAAACACTTCAGGAAATGTTGAGATTAAGCATATGCCTTAAACCTTCTCCTTCCTCTGCACCTTGTTTTTGGATTAGAGGAGATGTCTTCTTCCACTTGGGATTCATGGTTGTAAAGCCCTGGGTGACAATGTTTTACTCCCTAATGAAAGGGGTTTGCTTTTCTAGTTTTCGGATAACAAAGGACCTGAGAAACGCACATCTAAGGTATTTTGCCATGTGGAACTACAATCTCCCACCCCCCAGAGGAGTGCTCATTCTCCCCGGTGGGGAGCTTTCCTGTATAATTAAGTAATCACTGCACCAGACAGAAAGTGAGAAGTACTTGATAGTCAACCCCCCTCCCCCCCCGAGAAAGAGGAAGATGGGTTCCAGTTCGTGAACCAGCGTATGTGTTTAATGCTAAGTAACCATTTCAACAGTGACTGGAATCCAGATCTCCCTTTTTCCCAGGTGACTGCCTTAAGTACCAGACTCTTTCTGTCTTCTGAGAAGCTTGTTCTTTCACTAGCTTAATGAATATTTAATCACTCTCTGTGAAGTGGAACATCACATCTCACAAGGAGAGTCTGTGAGGAGCCACCCCCAGAAAATCTACTAGCCTGATGCTTAGAACATTTTGGTGAGAGATGCAGTTTCAAATCCCTAACAAAACAGAATGAATTTAATCAGAATTTTCTACCTTAAATGAAAACAAGTTCAGACTTAAAGCACGTGCTCTATTCTACTTTTATGCAACAAACCCTGAAGGACTTGGCATCCCCTACTCATCTACAGGGCCACAGAACTCTGCAAGGTACATCAGGAGTTAAACTAATTCATATCATATTGTGTAGACAATAAATCACACAGGCATGTGCTACACATCTAGTGAATCAGGATTATCAGACTGTCCAGAAGCAGATTTTAGACTCTTGGGTAATTTTAATAAAGAAACATTGTCTGCTTGGGCACAGACTCAAGGAACTATATCATCTCCTAATTCCTTTTTAGGAGTTAGGAAAATTAAGAACATTAATTAAGCAGTCACAGGCTGCCTAAATTGGGTGCTTAGGCTTCCTAATTCATTAGTGGAGAGAGCTAGGCACTAAAGAGCAGTCCAGGGATTTTACCTGCTGGGAGCAGACTCACTTAAAGATAGCTGTTATGAAATATTAGCCACAGAATATACCTATATCACTGCCTCCCTCTGAAGTTTAGGCATTGACATTAGGAGCTTAATCCAGTTGCCTACACCTAGATATCCAAAGCTGTATGAGATAGTGCAGGGTAGCCCTCCGGCTGCCCTTTAGCTGACACTTCAGAGGAACAAAGGCCTCACTTAGATCCTGTGTCATGTCCACCAGCCCTTCAGACAGATAAACCTAGGGTATTTGAATTAGCACTAGAGGCTTATGCATGGACAGCTGAATCAAACCTTGAGTAAAAGATTCAACACCACACTGTAGCAATGTAAATTTAGGAGTTTGTATGTATGTGTCTACCAGCAATCTAATAGTCTAGGTGATTGGAGATCATAGATGTGATCTCTACATGAGACATGGGTGTCGCTTTGGATCTGTGTCATATTCAAGAGCCCACGTCTTGAATAAACTAGAGCATCTGGGATAGCACTTGGAGCTAACAAGTGAAGAAGGGAACCTGTCCTTTAGCCAATACAGGCAGCGGAGGCCAGGAAATTATTCAGGTGACCAAATACACCCAGAAGCCAGCGTACACAGCTGAGGATAACCTCCTGAAAGAACAAGTTTCATGTGACAGTTAGTTACAATGGAATAGCATCTCACAACAGAAGATTTATGGGACCAGAGATAAGGCAGACCTAAGGAACTGTGACTTAAGCCTGGTGGTTAGGATCCCTCTGCTCCAAGGAAGAAAACTAAGAAAGTGAATTGGCCAGCATTTTTAGGAGAAGGTGTGTCTATTTTATTTTAGATAATTACTGAGTAAAATTTGTAAACTTTACCAAAAGAAGATACTATACCCAGAATTCCCAAAAAGCAACCCACGTATGCTAGCATTTCTTTGCACTCCCGGTTATCAATGATTAAGGAAGGTTACACAGTTGTCCATCTCTAACAGGAGAGAACACAAGGCCTTTAATCCCTGCTGGTCTGACAGCGTCACAAACAGGATATTCCTTGGGATGTAGTAGATGAGGTTCAAGTAATCTCAAGCTGCAGCAGGTCCTGAAACCAAATCTTGAACAAGTATCCTAACGAGAAAACTTTCTTAGAGAAAACAGCAGGATCAGCTCCAACTATATTTTAAAGTGCATACTTGACACCTGTAAACACCTTGTTTAGATGATATGGTATCAGAATGCTGTTGGCTTTGGAGCTGGAGATCTATCAATTTATGATCCTAAATCCTAATTTGATTACCCGACTTCCCAAAGAAATTCAGAGGATGAATAGAAGTTAGGAACTTACTTGTTCTGTGGGCCTGCCAGGATGAACTGGCAGCTGAACAGAAGATTAGAGTATTAGGTTTTGGACTTCATTTTCAAAGGTAAAATTCAGCTCACTTAACTTTAGTTCTATAGCTTAAATGTCCATGACTAGGCCAGTCACTCTAGATTTCCTTTGTCCCTGACAAAGACAACTTCAAAGGTGCAAGTCATGTCTCCATAAAATCAATGTCTAAAGCAGGTCAGATAGGGACTCCTTTTCCTAAATGTAGTGTCTAGTGTCATTCCAGATACCACAAGATTTCATGCCTGGCCTCAGCTGTAATTTAGGAAGTCAAGTATGTAGGTCCTGTTTTGACCTGCCAGTCCAACAACACAGATATCTTGGTTACCTACTACCTCTTCAATGGCATCTCTGTAAGAAAGGTGAACAAGCTGTTTGAGTCTCCTGATCCAATGAACAGAATCACCTGTCACTATTTTGTGGAAGATTTCTGCATTGCCACTTGTGAAAGACATTTGAAAGTCTGGAATAGCAGACATTTTTAGCAGTACCACGTAGAGTGACTAAGGAAGGACCATTCTTATTGAAAATAAAGCTATCTGTATTTCAGCACAAGCTGGTTTGCGGTTAAACATTTAAAATCTAGTTCTTTAGTCTATATAAGTATCCTAGAAATATATGTATCCTAGAAAGCTCTTTTAAAAGGGAAACAAAATCATCTGTATACTCATTAAGTATTAATACTGAAATGTAAACCACATAAACACATAGCTTTAACTTAAGCCAACAATGTTGTACTTTTTTCATTTTTGTGTTAAATATACAACATTATTGCAGATAAACAACTACTACAAATATTTTGCTGCAAACAGGTTATAAAATAGTCCTTTTTTTGGTATATTATTTTCTCATGTCTTTAAAAGAGGTAGAAACAAAAATGCATATCATAAATAAAGGTGACACATAAAGGGACTTTAGCAATAAATGGCTCAAAGTTAAGGTTTATATTTTGTATGTTTCTTTTTTAATATGAATGTTTGTTCATTATATGGGCAAAGTAAGATAAAAGATATCTCTTATTACTCCTTTCCTTGTTTTTAGGAGCATGGTGTTTATAAATATTGTGATGAGTAGAAACATGTTTTTGTTTTGAAACTTCAACTCCTTTTTAAAGTGTGTCTTTCTGAAGATATTTTCTTCGTCTTTGTTATTAAAACTCTCAATGTCCTTTCTATCCATACGTACCAAATATTTTTTATACATAGGATGATTCAAACAAAAGTCATCATTCTTGTTTACAACAGCAGTCTGTTGGGGTTAATAAATACTCACTTATGACTTCCACCCTCTCCAATCTGTCCCCTGCTCAAGAGTCTGAAAACAGGCTTCCCAAATTTCAACAGGGCTACTGGACAGGAAATTCTTTCCAACTGAGGAAGCAAATTTTGCATTTAAATTTTCTCCACTGAAGCTGTTTTGTTATTTTTCCTGTCCCAAACAAACCTGGTCAAGCTCCTCTACTGCTTCTGGCTCCTGGAGACATATGAACGCCCATGTATATATATGTGTGTATGCACAGAGTATTATACGTGTTGCACAATATACTCCTGCTTGCATTTTTATGGTCAGATGATAACTGAAATCACACTAATATTTACA
Organism: Pterocles gutturalis; assembly: GCF_000699245.1. Classification (NCBI taxonomy): domain Eukaryota; kingdom Metazoa; phylum Chordata; class Aves; order Pterocliformes; family Pteroclidae; genus Pterocles; species Pterocles gutturalis. The sequence goes on along the minus strand of NW_010136123.1, from coordinate 7,310 downwards.
AGAGGGAAGGGATTAATTCTCCCTAGGTGTACCCTCTAAAAAATGAAGAGAAATAGGCACCTCCAATGAGTGATTCATTCATCCTGTATGAGACACCTGTCCAGGGGTGGACTGAACTCTCATGAGATGTTTCTCTCTTTACATCCACTTAAGCCCTTAACAACCAGCTCAGGTTCAATGCCTGCTTTTTGAATGTCTAAAGGCAGCTGAAAGGTATCTCACCCTAATGAATTTTTGTCACCCAAAGGAAGATATCAGTGTAGCTGTATCTATGCAAAAGGAATGTATGATATCTGTGTAGCTAGTGTAGTACAACTTTGGGGAGTGTTGGGAGTAACACTGCGCTCACACCCACTATCTGTTGTTGCTTCTTCACTACCTCTCTGTGAGAGCTACCTATCCTGGTTATCTATCTCAGCTACTTTTACTTTCTTAAATGCATCCATGCCAGGAAATCACCTCTAGCTCTCAGGTCCAAAGGTTGAGCATCCTCACGTTGGCAGTGTGCGCACTACATAGCACTTGGCCCTGGATCTCACCTAGTCCTTTTGCAGCGTTCATGTAGCCTTCAGTCAAGTTCTGGACTGAGAAAGGAAGAGAAAGAGAAGGTAGACTGTGTTTAAAATATTTGAAATAACATGAGGGATGCCCATTGGAGTAATTTTTAAGAGCAGACACAGGTAGCAAAAATTAAAAAGCAGCTAAAGAGACATTCTTACGAAATATACTTTGCTATTGACTGCAGTGGGGGACAGGACACTTCCCCTTTTTATCCGTGTTTTCTGTCACTCCCCTCCTCATTCCCACCCCCTTAAGGCAAAGAAACCAAGCTGCATCTCTGAAAAGGCAAGGAAAACTTCTAGCACATCAAGCCCGGCCCACCAATCTGCTGTTGTTCCTTTCACCTGAATGACTATGAAGTCATTTATGAATTCCCATGTTCACACATTGGCAGACAAAACAAATTCCTGACTGAACAGACTCCCTATCTTACCAAACTCTTTTGAGACATGTCTGAAAATCCTGTAGACCTGGGCCACAAAGGATGAGGTGAGCTTATATAGCTCTCCAAGGCTGGCTAACTAGCTAGGGCTTGGGGTCTGTGTTAAATCCAGCAGAAAGGGTTGGCACTTCTAGAGAGCTATTCAGGTCAGCTATCATAGTCAACTGTCTTCAGATGAAATAAATCTCCATTTGGAAATACCTGCCTCTGTATTCATGGACAATAACAGAATTCTAACTCTTAGCTTAAACTAGACAACTTGTCTCCTTTGCTGTTAAAAGTAGCTGAGATGAACGTATAGCTCATTGACCAATTTCTTCGGTCACAAGGTTCACTCTCTGGTGACTGATCAAAATAGAGCTGCCACCCAGCATGACAGATGTGTATATGAAATCACTCAGTTCTATCAGATTCACATTTGGGCCACTAATTACTGCATGTACCTTGGAGTTCCACACCTGCAGATGCCTTAATAGTGGCGGCAATCATATTTACCATGATGATGAGTAAGAAATGCTTATTCAGTCACTGACAAAGTATTGTGCAGAGTAGTGCCCAACCTAACGGACACAAGACAGGATAAAGAAGAACAGTAAAAGACAGAGACAAAAGGATATATGGGGTGACAGTAAATACACTGTTTCCCCTATAAAGAAATAAGAGGTGTGATAGGAGGAATGACCTGAGGTAAACGGAGTAAGCTACGTGGAAAGACAAGATTAGGTGAAGGGACTGAAGGCCAGGCAGGGTGAGAGAGCTGTTTTATTTGTATCAGATCTAGACAGTATTGCAGAAACCTTTTTCTTGGGGTCTGTGGGCATTCCAAGTCCACATGTTGTTTTTAAACTGAGTATGGAGGAAAACTTCAGTTTGGTGATGGTGATTATTGCACTTAGAGATTGTGTGGAGACCACCAAGCTAATTTTGGTTCAGGTTATGAAATCAACTAAAATTGAAGTCCTCAAGGCAAAAAGCTAGGTTTTTATCCACTATGCTAAAGAAGTAATTTCTTTCTTTTCTGTTAAGCAACGGTGAAAGGAAAGATTGTGCAATGACTAGAAATACACTGTAAATATCAGGGTTACCAGAAGTCACAGAGGAACCTTTCAAATAATCCGACATGGTGACAGAAAGAGTAACACAGTGAATTTCTATTGATGCAACAGTCATTAACCCTACACTTTCACCTTTATTTGCATTAAAGAAGCAGATGACTATATTTTTGCGGTGTTCATTGTTTTTACGCTACTGAAACTGCTTGTCAGGGTGGCAAGCTTACTCTCTATGAGTATACATGTGCATATGTGTGTTGGGAAAGCATGTACATTGGGAAAGATATTTAATGCTTTAAGTTCCTTACATCACAAAATAGTGCACATGTATTATTCAACTATTTTAAATATGCACTATTAAGGACCACTCAGGGTTACTCAGTTACATTAATCCAGATTCTGACACTTTAGCCGTTGTTAAGGAATCTTTAGGCAGTCTTACTGAAATCTGCAAGACTCTCAGGGAATAAGTTAAACATGCAGAATCTGACCCAAACCGTTATTTTGACAGATCACTGTGAACTACTATTCATGTTCTCAGTCTTGTGCAGAGACTGTTGTCACTCCTGTCTCTCATATATTCTGTGGCTTGTCCTATCCTTTATAGATGAGCCCTTATAAAGCTAGAGATCATTGGAAAGCCTGACTCCATTATCCACACAGACCAGCAACTCTTCACATCATTTTTCAGTGACAATGATTTGAAATCCTATACTGGGCAGGCAATTTTAACTGGAAAACTGAGAAAGTTTAACACTGAAATAAGAAATCAGGGCATGAGTAACCATCAGTTATTAACATGGTTAAGAAAAAATAAATAGAAAACAAGTAACTGAAAAAGCAAGGATAAAATTAAACAGTAATGATGATTTATAGTAAGATACTCTGAGACATGACAGAAGTCTCAGTACACCAAAAGGAAAATCTTGTTTGCTCAAATTATTTGTTTCTTCTGTCTAATGAATGTAATTCTAACATACAAGTGATAACACTGGCATTTCTTTGAAATGTTGATTCAGTTTAATTATGAAAATCACCAAGGTATTTTCTGGCTGCTGCATCACTCCCTGTACTAAGATTAATCACATCAACATCATTCATTTAATCTTCAAAGAGGAAGCAGTTGTCCACAAAAGCCTTCAAATAGCTTCATTAGTGCAATTTTTCAGACTCAAACACTTAGCTGGCAGCATATGATTGAGAGTAAGGAAGGTCATTATATTCGTCTGTTTCCTAATCCAATTTATTTTTCAATATTTCAACATTGTTTTTGTGGATATGTGTAAGCTCCACATTCTTGTCCTTTGTTTTGGACAGGCAAACCATAAGCAGTTCGAATACAGATAGAATAGTTGGTGGCTATCATGATTAACTGAGTTTGAGATGGGATGAATTTGAACCAGAATACGCTCCTCTCCTGAGCCCGGCACTGATTTATCATACAGATTGTTTTTATCACCCATCACAAGCACAAAAGACCTTAAGATGTGTTTACTTAAACATGCAAAGAGGGTTAAAAAGGTAAGACACAGGGCAATGTGTCTAATGTTTTCAATGCCAGACTGAAACCTATTAACAATGTTTTAGAGAGTAAAAATAAGTCCTACTTCTCCCCATTATTAATATTTAATTACAAACTTCTGTTGCACAGCCCTGTGTATTTTCACAAAACCATAACACCCACTGTCCAATCAGCTGATGCTGTGGCACAGTCTTCTGCGGTTTAAATTTTAAAAAATGAAACATTGCAACCCAACATATTCAGACTGAGCATGGCAGCTCACTCCCAAGATCATGATGGCAACCTGGTCAGAAACAATTATTCTACCTGCATAGCACTAAAATAACCACTGATCAAAATGTGCTTTAAGAACCAAATACTTTATTAGATTTTCTGCTATCACATTTGTCTGCAGCTGTCAGTGGCGTGTCTCAAATATCAGTCAATCAGAAAAGGGGAAGCCTTGAGACATCAGGCCTCAAATAAATAAAAAATAAACTGTTTAAAGGAATTAAAATTTTTGTTCCATTTAATTTTAGGTGAGGAGAAAAATTAGTTTTATGTTCAACAGAAAAACTTGGACAAGAATTTTAAAAAAATGATCCTAAGGCTCTGGCAAATTGCCATGATTGCAAATGTGCCAGTCATTCAGAGGGTCCCCAAAAGGATGGAAAGTTGTATTTGAACCACGAAGGTGTTTGTTTTATTAACTGCTGGATTTGGTTTAGAGAGAGGATCACGGGATAGTTACACAGCTACAAAGCTATATGCTTCAGTTATCACTGTGTCTCATGTAATTATTTTAATTCCTTTCCCTGGTGTATAAACAGCACTCATGCTCCATCCTTAGTTCACAGTGCTAACGAAAATCAATTGCTTTATGAAAGAACAGCATAAAACATAGACTCCATGTGATTCCCAATCTAACCACTCAAACAGTGTGTAGGTGAGGCTTTTATAACAAAGGGTCCCCTGCGTAAGCAAGGATTTTCTTTCTGCTTGTACTTAAAAAAAAGTATATAAAAGGATAATCAATATTCTCAGAAGTAGTTGCACTAGCTAATATCCCACTTGCACCTTTTCTTAGATAAGACTTCCCCAACTCCTGTGCAGGCTGGAAAACATAGGCTGGCGCAATATTTATTCACAGCAGAGAAAATTGAGGCATATCACAATACGAGTTTACATACAGGCTTCAGTACTTGACCCCATCTATGAAGTCCAGTGGACTGTTTTTCTCCTTGTGGGCTCTTTGGTTATGGAAGAGTCATGCGGGGGGACTCCTCTCCTGACAAGAAATTGAACAATAGTCGTGGAAATTGTTTCATTCAGAGAAGAGGTCAGGATCCAATAACGGACCAACATAGTGGGAAAGTCACAGCAGCCGGAATAGTTGCCATAGCTGAAGTGACATGGGAGCCACACAAGTGTGTCTCCACTGGTATTTATAAGGCATTTGTCACCTGGATATTTTGAGCCGTGTTGATATCCCGTCCTTAGTTCAACACATTAGAGTCTATATATATTTATTGGTATTCCAATATACAAAAAATTTCCTTGGGTGAGCTGAGGGTTTCTGTGGAGGATTTTTCTTAAGAAAAACAGCAAGTTTTAAGTTCAGGTACCTGCACTTTTAAAAACTTTTCCATTAATTACTTTCAAATCTTGTCACTGGATCTTGGCAGTGTGACGCCACATCATTTCAAGCTGTGAACAACAGAAGGAATGACCAGTCTCATCCTGCAATTAGTCCCACTTCAGTGGAATACTTAGAAATTGTTATGCAAAATACGATTCTTTATGCTTCTACCTTCCCTCTGCAGGACATGTGGGGGAAATAGCTATTCTACTGTGCAGTTTTAAGCAGGAGTAGTTTTAAAAAAGAGCAGCTGTATACCTTTGGAATTATTCCATCCACAGAATCATCTACCCTCCTAGTTCAGTACTAAAATCATGTGTTTCTAGTAACTTAGCCTTAAAAAGCTATGCTCCTTAGGTGACAGTTAGGCTCTATCCTTCACTCCTTTTTATTCACAGAGTGTTACCCTTGGGAGTCCCAAAGCTTCTTGGTCTCAGTCAGGCCTTAACAGAAGGAAAATTCTTCAAACAGGTCTTGCTGTGACAAATGCGGGTATTATATGCTGCTGTTCTTTACTGCTCTCCTCAAAGCTCAGTTTCCCTAATTACACACTACTTCTCTGAAAACTATGAATTATATAATGAGACTAATCAAGATGTATGCTGCAAGTACTGCTTCAGTTATTGGGCAAAGATGCAAAAATAAAGCTAATCACAGGGAAATAATTTTCAATTAATCTGCCTTACACCATCCATTTACAAGACATTCATTTATGTTGGTTGCTTTTAATTTTAACAATAAATTAGCTTTTGTTATTAAAGTAGGAACAGATTCCTGAGTAAATGACAATGTGCAGAGTGAATGAAGAATCAAGTAAGGATTTGTTTGCATCTGAACAGTAGGAGAGAAGTAATCAGTAGCCCTTAAAGGTGACAATAAGAACAAATACATTTAAAACACTGCTAGAAACAAATTGGGATTCACTCCTCCAAGGGTCATGCTCTGACTTTTTTTGTATTAACAATACATCAGTTTTCAATCAAAATTGGTACCAAGTGAAAAAACTTCTTCACAGAGCATGAAGAAGTAGAGATTCACCTTTCTGACCACCTTCTTTCCTCTCTTCTATATATCCTCATAAAATATTTACTCTGCTTCTGAATGACCACTCTGATTATCCTTAGGCTTCTTTTCAGATTCCCTGATGATGTCATGGAAATGTTAAACCCATTATGCTAAACTAGGACCTCCATCTACTGTGACCTCTTGGCACTAGCTTCTAAGTACAGTATGATACTTCTACATAGAAGTTAGTCTTCCTTCGGGTCCTCAATTAATGGACTCATAATACATCAACACTTCAGCCAACACCAGTAAAATTTAAGCAAGGCCACCTAAAAAGTCCAGATCTGTTTTATGTTTACAATAAAGCAATTAAAATGTCTACTAAAAGGTACAATTATTTTCTGTTGGAAAATAAGTACTTATATTATTTCATGGATCCACCCCACAGGTAACACGACATTCCTTTTCATTAAGCTACTAGGGAAGTGATTAGTGACTAGCACCCCGCTCTAATTATCTTTAATGTAGTGTTTCAAATTGATCATGCATAATGCAATTAGAAATCATAATTAAATTAATTTATATTGATTTAAGCCTTTATAAGTTGTTAATAACTATAGCCCATTACATTAATTCCTACAAGCCAACATTAATATTTTCAATATGCTGAAATATTTCACGTTTCCCCCCGCCCTTGCTTGCGTCGGGCACTTCATTAAGGAGTTCACAGGGGATGGCTGCCGGGGGGGGCTCCCTGCCAAGCTCCACCCGGAGCCGGTGGGCTCCAGCTCTGCAGGCGCGGCCCTTCGTGGTCCCGACGCGAGTGAGTGCTGGGGGGAACGAATCGATAGCTGACATTAATGCGGGAATAATGACCGCGGCCCGGGTTCACAGAGACCCTTTAAATATTTCCATGGAGACGGAAAACCCCCCGGCAGCCGCCCAAAGGAAAACTCAGGGTACGGGAGTCAAAAAAAGCGGGACGGGGCGGTGTTTACTGAAGGGAACAAGCCCGAAATACAGCAGCTCACGCCGGAGCTCCCCGCTGGCCGGGGCGGACGCGGGCCCGGCCCCACGGCGGTGGGGTTTCCCCAGGCAGAGGACCCGCGG
>NW_010136122.1:17493-27711 GCF_000699245.1 Pterocles gutturalis | reverse complement strand
TATTAAATATTAAATATATAACATCTTATAATAAATTGTGCTGGTTTTGGCTGAGACAGTAAATCTCTTCATAGTAACTAGTATGAGGCTGTGTTTTAGATTTGTGCTGAATACAGTGTTGGTAACACAGGGATGTTTTAGTTACTGCTGAGCAGTGCTCACACAGAGTCAGGGCCTTTTCTGCTCCTCACAGCACCCCACCAGCGAGTAGGCTGGGGGTGCACAAGAAGCTGGGAGGGGACACAGGTGGGACAGCTGACCCCAGCTGACCAAAGGGATATTCCGTACCACACGATGTCATGCTTAGCATATAAAGCTGGGGGAAGAAGAAGGAAGGGGGGACATTGAGAGTGATGGTGTTTGTCTTCCCAAAGTAACCATTACAGATGATGGAGCCCTGCTTTCCTGGAGATGGCTGAACACCTGCCTGGTGATGGGAAGTAGTGAATTAATTCCTTGTTTTGTTTTGCTTGAGCGTGTGGGTTTTGCTTTACCTATTAAACTGTCTTTATTTCAGCCCATGAGTTTTCTCACTTTCACTCTTCAGAATCTCTCCTGATTCTCTCCCCCATCCCACTGCAGGGAAGTGAGTGAGCGGCTGAGTGGTGCTTATTGCTGGCTGGGGTTAAATCATCACAAATGAACTAATGTAATCATATAATCTAAATATAATCTGCATATACATACATACAAGTATATAAAAATTCAGAGATGGAGACATGAAGTCAGGTTCACGCTGACCAGGACCCTGCAGCCTGCGGGACAGGGGATGTGCACCAGGCAATGAGCGCTGGCACAGAGCACGAGATGCATGTGTGGGCAAGGGACAGACACTTCTTTCATTGAAACCTGGTTCATTCACATGCTGTTGCACTGTGTCATGTCAGAGACTGATAAAGCCATGGCTGAGATAAGTCCCCCTGTGAAAGACACTAGGTTGCTCCTTTATTCCTTAATGTCAAAATGTTACACAGTCAAGCTGCTGGCAGGAAAAAAGTCAATGAATCAGCAGCCACTTCTGATGTTGGTGAGGCTAATGGCAAAGAGCTCTTGTGATTCAGTATCTGCAATAATTACATCCACAGGTGTACTTTATTGTAGGTGACATCACTATAATCGGTCACTATCACTATAATGACAAGCAAAGAAAGTTTTGATAGGGGAATGACTACATATAGAACTGCTCATTGTATATTTCTTCACAGGGACTGGCCAGCCTTCCACAAATAAATTATCAGGCCCACTTTTTAGGGATTGTTTGAGCAGAAATTTCTGCCCAGCCCTCTGCTCCCTGTCCTGCTGATTTGCCGTCAGCTCCGTGTGAGAGAAAAGCTTAGCTTTCTAACCTATAGTGAAGCACATGTAGGTTTATGGTAGGGTTTTGCCACCAGAGGTCAGCGTATACCTCATTAAATAGCAGCTCTTTCCAGCTACTATAAATTAAAGGGGAAAGTTCTGGGCATCCCCGGACCCGAACGGCCACCCTTCAAGGATGCAAATTAGTCGTGGTGAGCACCGATGGGGCTGAAATCCTTTGACAAGGGGGGAGAAGATTTTCTGTGCAAGTCAGACAGGTCGGACAGGGGTTGGGGTTGCTCATCACTGAGTGACCAGCTCTTCCTTTCCCACCGGTAGGATGACATGCAGGATGCAAATCATACCTTTTATTGTGCAAATTAAGTGGGAAACACAGGCCTGAGTTTAAGATTGCTCTGTGATATCTAAGGAAGCATGGCTCCATCGATCTGGACTTCACTGACAAGAGGGTTTCACATCCCTGCCTGGAGCCATTTTCCCCGCGTATGGTGCTTTCCTTCCTCCTTTCTGGAAGCCATGTTCAAAATGTTCAGTCCTTTCTCCCTCTTCCCCAAGAAAACCCCAAACCCAACCTCAAAGCACTGTGCATTAACAGTTGTAAAATGAAAACTAAATTGTATTGCTTATACAGATTGGGTTTAGAAATAGTTTTGAAACTATTATGTCTCATGGCACAAACCTTTTCCAAATCTTCCCAGATATTTTTGGTCTGCTGATCTTAACTCTAAATATTAAAAGGAGCCAAAGACAGAGTATAATGTGAGGTTTGTTTTTTGGGGGGTTTTTTTTGGTGTTTTGTTTTGTTTTGGTTTTTTTTTCTGGGACAGTCTGACAGTGTGGCATGAAGTATTTATTCTTTGACCTAAATGTGTTTGTAGTTGCAAAACAGGTATAGAGGCATATAGTCTCTTTGCACTGGGGAAATGTCTCCCTTACTCAATTCCAGGAAGCCCAGGGCCCAAGGGCTTTTTTTTGTGTGTACTCAGGCTGACAGATGCCATGCTTCTGCCTGAAGCAGTAGCACAAGCTGCAGAGGAGCTTTGTGCCTCTGCAGCAGAGAAAACCCACAGCAAACAGGACTTAGCTCTTCTGCACAGTGTACCTAGGGATATGTCTTTATTGCTTGCGGCCTTTGTGCTTTCAAAAGTGGCTTGACTGAGACTGGCATAAGCATATCTGCCCATTGACATTAACAAGGACTAGAATTTATTTATTTATTTATTTATTTGTTCTTTTTTTTTTGGTTTGTTTATGGCTCCAGGACTTGCCTTGAGGGAAATAGAAGTAATAAATGAATAGCAGGCAGAGAGGTCTGGCAGACTCTTGACTAAAAGAGAAATCAGAGGATTTAAGATATTCAGAATAATAGATGATATAGCAAAGGTGGGTTGGGTGCTTGTTTTTCTTGTTTCTTACAATGCAATGAAGTGACAGGCAGCAGTCTTAAAGTGATTTTTTTTAAAAAAAAGACATTCCTACAGGTGTCTAATACCTTGTTTAATTATCTATTCAGTAGATAATTAAACAAAGTGTTAGATACTTGTAGGAGCTTTCACAACTTCCAGAGAGGCTTTAAAAGAAAAAACTTAAACAATTGTGCTTTGAAACAGGTGAGACTCATTAACAGATAGGCATGTTACAGGCCTGTTGGTTTGCTACATGTTTTCTTAACTCTTCTGAAATGTTTGGTACACACTTCAGTCAGAGAAGGGTTAATGGGCTTTGATGACCAATGTTGTGATATTATTGTCTTTCACAGGTTTTCAACCAGGGAACCTGGAAGAGAGCTTTGCTACCTGCACATACAACTTCCTCCACAACCTATTTGTTTACCAAAGCACAAGAATGAGAGCCATGTATCCGGCTAATGCTGGATCAGATACTGAGCCTGCTGGTATGAGCTCATGCAAGTTTTGCCAGTGCAGCCTTGGGACTGAATTTCCTCTGAGGTCATGCCTGCTCCCACACAGCTCCCCAGAGACATAGCTTGGTTTTCCTGGCATGAGCTTGCAGCCCTGCAGTGAGCACAGCTCATCCACAGGGACCTGTAGCCTCAGAGGTCCAGAAAATAAAGTACAGATGTATTGGGATGGTGACCTAGGCAGCAACACCTGGGTGATTCCGGCAGTGGAGTTTCTGCTCAGCTTTCTTGGGAGAAATGCCTTAACACCACACCGTGGATCTGGATTCAGGGTCACTGAACAAGAGGAAGCTCCAATTTTTGCTACCATCTGCTGCTTTTACCATTAAAATACACAGATTAATGCAGTTCCCATCTGATAAGGCTGCGTTTTTTAACTTGGTCAGTAGATGTCAGTGATACACACGCACACTCCCACATGGACAAAATTTTAAACAAGGCTTCAAGGAAAGAAGACAGTACTTTCTTTTTCTCCATAAGGTCAAGATGCAGTGGGTGAAAAGGGGGAAGAGTGAATATATTTCAGAGGAAAAATGTTCCTGAGAAACATTTGAGATTCCTGTGTCCTACCTGTGAATATGATGAAACAGCAAAACTGAGTAATGGCGATTTCCAAACTGATATATATAATTTCAGTCTGAATTCTGGAAAGCTTTCACTCATTCTTTCTGAAAACATGTATTCTCACCTTCCCTTCTCGGACTAGTGCCCCCTGCACTGCTATATAGCTAAAAAGTGTATTATGTTTGTTAGGCTAATCCTAGGACTGATTCATTACATTTCATCCCAGTTTATAGTACAGTTCATTAATAGTATGGTTTATTTTGCTAGCATAGTAAATGAAGCAAGCAAAACTGAACATCTTGTTCAAGAACAAATACAGATGACTTTATAAACCTCCAGAACATTCATAGCTTCACAGCTTGTTCAATTGCTACATGATGCTGCAAAACTTTCCAAAAATCAGCAGGCCAGCCCACAAAGTCCTAGATAAATTATTTGACATCCCCTTTTGTGCAAAGTGAAGTGGCAGATACCAAAGAATGTGACAAATGCCAAAGCACAACACCTTGACAAATCACTGAGAGCCCTTATGTCCCAAATGACTTCCTGCAAGTTCATCAGCTCTGAATCTGTCCCCTGCCCCCAGACATGCTCCTCTCTTGTGCCTCTAAGAAATTAAGATAAAAGCACTTTGAGCTAACACTGGGAGAGTCCCAGGGCAAAGGTTTCCAGCAAATGAAAATAATAATAATTCATATGCATTATGAATAACAGTATAATGCATATAGATCAAAAAGGGAATTATTAGAGGCTGTTGAGGTTTTTTAAATTGTTCAATGCAAAGGATGTTTGTGAAATAATCACTATTTAAACTATCTTTGACCTGAAACTCAATTGTAGGTCCCATCCCAAGTTTAGATAGGGACATGAATGCTACACCTCTGACCACAACTTCCCCATGCAATATGCATTGCAGAGGCACAAATTAAAGTCAGTTTATATCCTGTCAATGCCCTGGTGTGACCACACAGGTTTATCAGGGCTGCCTGAATGCAGTGAGCTGAGTATAGCCAGTGTAACACCTCCAACGAGGGCACTTGAAATATTTGCAAGTTAATCCTTTCCTGACCACAAAAATTCATATACCTCCTCTGAATGATCCAGACCTGTGGCCAGGTTTGTATTCCTCCTGTTTGACATAAATGGATTGACAAGCCATTGACCAACTGGCTAAAGACCAGTGGAGGGACATTAAGATGGTCAGGGGCCTGGAGTGTACTGTGGCTGAGGGAGGTGGCTTTGTTCAGCCTGTAGACGCCTCTGGGGAGATCTCTCTGTATCCTCCACTACCTCATGGGTGAGAAGGCAGAGTCAGGCTCTCAGAGGTGCCCAGAGAGTCTGTGAAATCTCCATCCTTGGTGCTGTTCAGAATTTGACTGGACATGGCCACGAGCATCCCACTTTAACTGTGAAAGGCACCTTGGGCTAGGCAAGAGGCTGGACTAGAGGAGCTCCAGAGGTTGCTTCCAGCACAAATTACACTTTGATTCTGTTTTTCACACAAACATTGGGGAATGGCTGTTCTTTCTAAAAACACTGGCATTCACACATGACTATAGCTGTATAAAGCAGGGGAACCTAGTATTACTTGCTTATTGTTTCTCACTTGCTTTTGTTATTCATGGCCCCCTTGGGCAAAGAGTGTAAGTCAAAGAGGGGAAATGCTCCTGGTAGCACCAGCTACCACTCATCTGCCATGAATACCAAGTGGTGGAAGTGAATATTTTATTATGATCCACTGTAAATCGGTATTTGCTTTTAGTAATTGTTTCACATCTTTTCCATATAACTACACTGGCCGCCTGTGTTCCAGGTAACTGTGCCTGTTAATCACATAAAGCATGTAAACCCCAAAGAGAGAGTTCTTAACATAGATTTAACTCAGCAATTGTTGTTGAAGCCCTTGTGCCTGAAAACTTTTCTTTTTTCTTTCCCCAGGTAATTTAATAAAAGAGAGTAGCACTCGCCGCAGGCCTTGTATGCCAAGTGGTGTTCCACAGAGTATTTCTAGTGTCAGCATTAAAACATACAAGAGGCCTCCCATGGTGTGCAGGGGATTACTAGAAATTCATTTGCACTACTTTTGCATTGAATACTTCCAAACTATGAATAATCAAGAGGAAAGAAAAAGTTGATGTCAACTTGCCATGTAAGTGCAAAACTAATTTTTTGTTTCATCTTTGCCTTTCACACAGAAGTTCAACAGCCTGAGAATCCCTCACAGGAAGCATGGGTGCTTACGGACTGGGACAATGGGAGAAATTGGCATCAGAGGGAAAACACGGTTATGAATTGGCGCTGTGCAGACCTCAGATGCCTGGCTAAGAATAAAAGGTACTTAAAAGCCCTTGAGCTTGACACTGAACATCTGATGGGCAGAATACAAAGCCACTACGCTGCCAGATGTCTATGTACACCTCTGTTAGCTCTTCCTGTTTGCTCTTGCTTTATTGCTAGGGGACCTTTCCACAAATTAATTGTCTTTCCAATTTTTTTTTTCTAAAATCCTGTCCCACCTGGGAACACTGAAGGAAGATCAGATTGGCTTAGAGCCCTTGCAACTTCCAAACTTTTTCAATATGAAAACCAGTAAAAAGAGTCAGTAAAAATATTGATTCTTTATTGTGAATAAGCCAACACAATAGCCTTCCTGTGCTTGCGTTTTTTAGTTGTTGATACACTCACATACATACATGCACATCCAGGTGTAGAACCACAGGTCCCAGTTTGAAAACTGATTTTCCTGAAGGTTTTCTCTGAAGGCAGCCATTGGCAAACATTTCAGAAGTATAAAAAGGGTGACTTTGAAGACACATGTCAATGGAAGAAGCTTCTTACTAATCTGAGGCAGTTAGAAAATTACTCATTCTTATGAATCAGAACATATATTTCTCATAATGCTTTATCTGGTATAGTGTAAAGGTAGATATCAGCCAAATATGCCAAGTCCTTTTCAACCTCCTCTTGCATCCTGACCTTGTTTAAACACTGTCGTATCAAAAAGCAGCAGCCTCACAGGCTGACTGCATGCAGACCCGACGGTGGTCCTGGCCACATTTTCCTTTGCCTGCTTCTTCACTTGTGCACCTCACCCGGTAACATCTTGAGAATGCTTTTTCTAGAAGAAATGAAATAAATCTGTTAAACTGTGAAATGACTATACAGAGATGGGAAATGAGACACTTATGCTGCAAGGTCTCTGCAGAGCTGTGCTGTCAATGTTCAAGCCTACTCTCCCGGCTATTTTTAAAAGCTGTCCTCTAAAACCTCCTATCTTGCTTTTCAACTATAGCACAGACCAATAAGGTGAAGCACTTAGAAGTCAAACATTTATACACTTGCCTTTTTTCTAACCATTTCCTTTATGGACATTTTTCCTTTTTAAAGGTTTTTCTTCTCGTCGGCACCCAAATTTAAGCAGCAGCCTTCCAGAACTGCAGGCAGCTGAGTCATCCCCAAGGATGCACAGGCTTGGTAAAAAGGAGGTTATGTTTTTAAAGAAAATAAGATTGGGGAGTATTTTCAGTAAGGTTGTGGAACAAGTGGTATATGAGCAGGGAAGGTGCTATAAGTTGGGGTGCAAGAACCCTGTGGGTCTTTTTATTTTTAGTCTTCTTGGTAGTGTGATCAACTCCTGGCATTTGAAGTCATTAAGCAGTCTGCTGCTCTTGAAATAGTGCAGTTTTGTTAATGCTGTTTTCTGTTTTCTCCCTTAGTTTGACTCTTGATAAGATTTATCTGGGTATTTGTTAATTTTGTTTCCTTTCCCTTGCAGAGAGAGGGAGTGACTCTTAGGCTAGAAACTGCCTCTTCCAAATAAAAGCTGGGGCTCTCTTGTATAGTTGCATAATTCAAAAGAAAAAAAAAAAAAAGGGGGGGGGGGAGGGTCTGCAAAAATCCTTTTCACCTTGTGTGGATTGACAATGGCTTCATCATAAGTGGATTCCCCTTTTCTCTTCCTTCTCTGTCATTTTATAACTTCACGACAGTAACCTGACTTTCATGTCAGTCTCATATTTTTTGCTTAGCCCACACAGGTGGGGGCAGGGGGGCACAAGACAAGATGATTGCTTAGTGTTGGCTGTTTAAAATATGGGATTGAATTGCTGCTGCACTTCCCCCTCAGTATATTACATGATCACCTGATGTGTTTAGAGAGCATTTTCTTGTTGTTCCCAAGTAACTCTTATGCAACTGAGGGTGCAGAAAAGAGGACAAAATCAGGAAAACAAACAAAAATAGAACTAGAAACCTTTTCTGGAAACTGCTTATTCTACTACTATATATTTTCTGTCTCTTTTTACTATTTTTTGCAGATATTCCATATCAATTTTATACTGCTAAACAGAAGATCCATAAGGCATCAGGATCTTTGCTGTTAGCAAAATAGACCCATCAAATTGAAAGGCATGGCTTTTTTCTCCCTAAAGTATTTGACTCCTGCAGTGCTTTACCTTTATGATTAATGTTGCATTTGCTTGATGCAGCTAATTGCAGCAGCAATTAATCCAAACCTTTTGTCCTTAACTCTGTTTGTAAGCTAACTAACTTTGTAAGCACTTCTATGCTGATAGCCCCATACCAACGATATATATACTTCAGCATTTTTTTACATTCGCCCTTTGCTATTTATGCTGTGCAATAAGTGATGTGGGTGATGAATTTTGTCTTCTTTCTGCACATGGGTGATTGAATCGTTATAAAGCATGTGCGTTCCTCAGGTCTGAGAGGCTAAATTTGCTTTGAATGTGCAGTCTATTTGTGTTTATGGTATTCAGACCAAGCAGAGACATTCTTCATCTTCACAGGAACTGTCACCTGCTTGTGTGAAGGACTAAGGGACTAAACGAAAGCCAGTCCAAAGCAATTTAGAAATATTACATTATCTTCTGCGGTGTTCTGTTGGGTTCCCCTCTTCCCCCCCAAAAAAAAAGCAGAATGAGGAAAAAATCTGCAGGATATATTTTTTTTAGTAGGTAAATATCTTGCCACCTGGGAGATGGATAGATAGTGACAATGAGAAGAGCGATGCTTTGCCAAATCCTCATCTGAGTATTGTATTGCAAAGCCTTATGTCATCTTCCACAATTACCACATTTGAAGTCAGAGTTAGCAGCAGTCAATTTCAACTGATGGCTGCCTCTGGGCTAGATTTTTCCTATGTTCACTGCAAAGGAGACACATCTGCAAACAGTTGGACTTGTGCTTATCCAATATACCTCTCCACTCTCCAGGATACAGCGGGACATCTCCAGGCACTGCAGGTGTAAGCTGCAAGCCTCTGGGGTGCTGTGTGAGGCAAAACTGGTCCAAAACCTTTCTTGGGAGAGAGTGTTGCTTAATTTAGGTTTGCTGAACCCTTCTTGCAATGTGTGCACAGGTGTAGGAGGAAGGCGATGGCCTGCTGGGATATGGAAAGGAGGATGCTGAAGGACAGGAGCCTCTGGTATGACCACAGATGAGGCTGCCCTCCCTGAGGGAAGGAGTTGTCCTGCTCCATTCAGGCCCACAAAACCTGCTCTAAACAAGACTCTCCCAGATATTAACTCAGGCACCAAATGACATCAAGGGAAAATGACCCTCCTGGAGTCCAGGTATATGGAAGCATCAGATCCTGTTGTAAATATAATGAGAAAAAGGTTGTCCAGATTTGGTTTACATATAATTCTCCATGTAACTATGGAAATAACCTTGTGTTCACTCACTTCATTTTTCATAGCAGTTTCCGGACAAGCTTTCAGCTCATTACCTCTCTCATCTGAGCCCTTCCTAATCTATTGCTGTCACCTGAAATCTTAACAAAAAATTTCCTGTAAAAGAATGCAAGTTATATGTATCTTATTTTCTTTTGACAATCATCCTAAAAGTTTAAAAGAGAGACAATTTTTTTCCTTCTTTGTGTTTGCTGGAAATTGCCCTAGCTTTGTTGCTACAGAAATAAATTGTAACAGATGTCTCAGCACCCATATGGAGCTAGGAGAACATCATATCCAGGCACAGTTCAGAAGCTCATGAGGGCTGGGAGCTGAGCTAGGTCATTGGGCTCTTTTTTCAGCAGGTGATTGACTTTAGGTAGAATTGCCTTGCCTTTTAGAGGCAAGACCCCTAGCTCTAGCAGAAACAGCTGCTCATCTGTGGTGCCTCTGCCGACACTGTAGATGTGGCGAGGAGTCCCAATAGAACATCATATCCAGGCACAGTCCAGAAGCTCGTGAGGGCTGGGAGCTAAGCTAGGTCATTGGGCTCTTTTTTCAGCAGGTGATTGACTTTAGGTAGAATTGCCTTGCCTTTTAGAGGCAAGACCCCTAGCTCTAGCAGAAACAGCTGCTCATCTGTGGTGCCTCTGCCGACACTGTAGATGTGGCGAGGAGTCCCAATCCCAGCAACTTCAGCACAGCAGTGAAAACCAGGCTTTC